>NC_056743.1:1946590919-1946728644 GCF_019279795.1 Protopterus annectens
ACTTTGTTTGGGTAGATAGGAATGTGGAGTTAAGCCTCCTTCAAGTCCTAAGTGGCCATGAAAGCCTTAGGTAGCAAGAGTGGAAGAAGGCTTTGAAGGGATAGCATTATAAAGGATGGAACCTTCAGAAAGATTTAGCAAGGACTCTAGATGGGCCTCCAAGGGCTGTCCTTTTTTGGTACCAGGAATAGTCTGGAGTAGTAATGTTTTCCTTCTTGGCCTGGGGGGGGGATAGGTTCTAAGGTCCTATGGGCAACAAGGTCCTGGATAACCTGTGGGATTAAGTGCAGTTGGTTCTTGGGGGGGGGGGGGATGCCTAGTAGAATGTTTTTTTTTCCTGCCAAGACATGAAGTCTCTCTTCCCCAGCTTTGCCAGGACCCAGTGGTCTGAAGTGATTTCTTTCCAGAGGGGGAGACAATGAGAGGTGGGATGAGGGGGGAAGGTGGCTGAGGCAGTCATGCATTTCTGTCTGTAAAGTGCTGCCTGTTGGGGGGGCTGAGAGTGCCCTGGGGGAGGTAGATTTCCTGGGTCCTTTTCTATATCTGGAAGTGGATGGGGCAAAGGTTCTGACAAGAGGTCTTTGCAGGATAATTCCTGTAAAATTTTGGTACTGGAGAGACAGGTGTTTCAGGTTTGAGTTCTTTACTTTTTTTCCTGGAGGCTTTTAAACACATCAGCTGATTGTGTGCCAAACAGGAATATGTCCAGGGGTGCTTCTAAAATCTTGTTCTTTAAGTCCTCAGGTAGGGGTGTAGTCAAAGCCATGAACATCTGCGTAAAACAGAAGCAGATGCTGCAGATCTTGCAGAGGCCTCAGCTGCATCGTAGCTGCACTGAGTGTCTGGCAACCTGGGAAGCCAGGGACAGCTTAGATGCTGTGTTGCTTGAGGAGTCAGGCAAAGAGGACAGTAAGGATGAAGCCTGTGAAACCAAACCTAGGGCGCACAGTTGACCTTGTGGGTCTGGTAACAACCCTAAATGTTAGAGTGGAAGAGGTATACATCTTCCCCAGCCTGTCCATTACACCTTGCTATCCTTGTCTGAAGGCAAGGGTGAAGAGGAAGGAATGAGCTTGGAATGCCTGTCAGTGACCACTGCTATAACTGCAGGGTCGGCCAAAGGAAGCTTTACAAGAAAGGTTTGCTCATCAGGGACCTTATAGAAATGGTCAGGTCTCTTGGGAGCAGGAGGTTGTGCATCACAAGTTTGAGGCGGATGCAAAGGCATCCGGGTATGCTGGTATCACAGGAGGAATAGCTGATGGAGGGGGTGATTCCACTTGGAGTAGCTCAAAATACCTTTTTTGAATTTGTCATCTGAGCTGTATCCCATTTAAAGTACTCCCTCATTTTGGTAATAGTTTCTCCAAATGTAATACCACAGGGGGGAGTCTCCTTCAATGGACTCCTTATCTGAGAAGTCATCCAAAAGAAGCTATTTAAGAGGTGTAGGTCACTGACTCATTTGAGGAGATGGCTTCTTCCTCCTGGGAGAAGGCAAGATGGATAGAGATAGCAGAGGCTGGCCTGAGGCTTAGCGCAGACAATGTGGCTGCTGAGGGCCTAAGGGCCATGAAGGCCTACAGTAAGAACTGGGAAAAGGACAGCCAATCAGATTGTTCCTCAGGAGGAGCAGATAAATGCTTAGCCTTTTTTTATATAGAGGAGCTGATATGATAAAAGCCGAGGACCTAGTTTCAGGGATCTAGCCTGTGGGTGAGGTTTCAGATTCTTGGATTGCAGATGGGCATCCAGTGGAGCCTGGTTCCTCCGACCTTGGCAGTAGCTAACATTGGAATAGCCTCAGAGGACGTGCCTATAGGTACTTTGGAAACATCTTGGAGGGTAGTCCCTAAAGGTTCTAGTTCTAGCGGACGTCCCTATCCCCCTACATCAGTGGTTGGCAGGGTGTCAGACGGAGGAGCAGAAGTGGTAGGCCTAGAACCTTTAGGCAACTCCACCTCGACAGCCAACTTCAGATCCATTCATAAAGCTAGTCATTTTAACCTCTGATTCTCTAGGTATAAATTTAGGGCTGCCAGGTGATTTTGAAGAGTTTTGGGAACAAATGACTGGCAGATGCTGCAGGTATGGTCATGTTCCTGAACTCAACAAAAAGTACAGTTGTGTACCTACCATAGATGTAGATGTTAGAGTGTATTCACTGTTGCAGTCATTACACTTGGGTTTTCCTGCTGGCAGGCTACCCACAGTCGGCCTGAATTCCAAAGTCTAGGACCGGCGTTGGTTGCTATCGCCTCTTCCCTGACGTCAGTGCGCCAGGGGTATAAAAGATGCAGCAGACACCATTTTCTTCAGTTTTTTTTGCCCCAGATGTCAGGTGCCCCCAAAATGGTAGGCTAAAAATTTATGTCAATAAATATGCATGCAATAACAAACATTTCCTTCATCTACAAGCAAATACACCACATAGGTTATATAGGATAGAGAAGTACAGTTAAGTCCCAGCAAAGAAAAGGGGGATGGTGGGTAACCTGGACTACAACAGTGAATACACTAACATCTACATTTATGGTAGGTACACAACTGTACATTGTTCGTGTTTCACTGTTGCAGTCATTACACTTGGGTTGAATGCCAAAGCTGAGGTAGGGTGGCTGGGTCTAAATACGATTAGGAGAGGCTATAAGGCCCTGCAAAACTACAGTGGCAAAGCCTGCTCTGGATTTAGGGTAGAGAGGTAAATGGTAGTGCTTGGTGAAAGTGTGCACTGAACTCCAAGTTGCAGCCTCTAAAATGTCTTTGGTTGGTACCCATCTGAGGAAGGCTGAAGTGGCTGCTGCTCTGGTAGAATGTGGCCTAATGTCTTTAGGAATTGATTTGCCATGCTGTGAACAGAATCGAATGCAGTGGCCTATCCATTTCAAAATAGTCTGCTTTGAGATAAGCTTTCCTTGTGATCCTGCAGCATATGCCACTAAACGTTGCTCAGTCTTTCTGAAAGTTTTAGTTCTGTCCAAGTAGAAGCGTAGCGGTCTGTGTAAGTCCAAAGAATGCAGGAGTCTCTCACCCTTATTCTGTGGGTTTGGATAAAAAGTAGGCAAATGAATGGTTTGGTTAAGGGCCACACTGGACACTACCTTAGGCATCAATGTAGGGTTAGTCCTCAGAGAAACCCTGTCTGGAAAATGATGAAAGGTTCCACAGCCATGAGAGCCTGTAACTCTGAAACTCGTCTTACAGAGGTTATTGCTAGGAGCAGAGCTGTTTTCAAAGATAAGAACTTTATTTCAGCTGTATTGGCTAGCTCAAAAGGCGGCAGTGTAAGTTTCTACAAGACATAATTCAGGTCCCATGTAGGTATTGGTGCTCTCCTTGGAAGTCTTATGTTTTTGACCCCTCTGAGGTACTGCCTTAGCAATGGGTGAGAAAAAATAGGTGGTTCCGTATTGTAATGAGCTGAAAAGGAAAAGGCATGGATTTTAATTGATGAGAAGGATAGGCCTTTGTCCAGCATCTCAGTTAGGTATTGTAAAATCTGTGGAATATTTGGTACAAGCGTGTCAATTCCTTGTGCCTGGTTCCAAGCACAGAATCTCTTCCATTTTTCTGCATAACATTTTCTGGTACCTGGCCTCCAAAATAACATCCATCACTGCTTTAGAGAGAGTTGTGTTCTGAATGGCTGCATTATTCGCCATGCTGCCAGATTTAGGGTCCTGAGTTGGCTGTGCAGGATCCAATTGTTTCGTTGGGTCAGTAAGTGAGGAAATAGAGGTAATGTCCAGGCTGGGCTTTGAAACCAGCTCTTTAGGACTGGGTACCAGTGCTGGCAGGGCCAGTCTGGGGCAATCAGAATCATTTTTGTCATCTTGTCTGACCTTTAGGAGTACCTTGGGAAGGAGAGGCAGAGGAGGAAAGGCGTATAACTGTTAGAGCTTTCCAGCTGAATGATAGAGCATCCACTTTCCATGCTTGCGATAAGTCCTTGTGCAAAATCTCTGTAGTTGGCAGTTGAGGGGAGGCAAAAATCTATTTCTGGGCATCCCCATTTCTTTATCATGCTGAAGACTTGTGGATCCAGTTTCCACTCGTGGGGATCCATAATGTTTCTGCTTAGTTCGTCTGCCAGAGTAATTTCCTTTCCTGGCAGGAATTGTGCTTGCAAATGTACTTGATAAGTCAATGTTAAGTCATGGCTTGTCTGCAGAGGGGGTAGGAATGTGTGCCTCTCTGCTTGTTTATGTACCACATGACTAAGTATTGTCCATCCTTAGTTGTTGTCCTGGATGAAGAAAGCCTTTGAAAGTTGTCAGGGCATTCTGAACAGCCAGTATCTCTTTTTGATTGATATGAAGATGCATTTGGCTTGTGGGCCATGTGCCCTGAAAACATTTTCCTGCCATGTGGGGCCCCCAGGCATAATCTGAAGCATCTGTTATCGACTGCCTGGCTGTGGGAAGGTTAAATGGCTGTCCCTTAAGGTGACAGGACTGTGCCCACCATCGAAACTCCTGTTGAAGGCAAGGAATGAGGGTAATCAATGTTTCCCCGGCTGTGGCAATGTTGAGTCCAAACACTTTTTAGATACCATTGTAGTTTCCTTGTATGCAGTCTGGCATATGGAATTAGCAGAATGCAGGATGCCATGAAGCCCAAGGCCTGCAGAATCTTTCTTGCAGTTAACTGGGTCTTTGTTGCCAACATTGTGAAGTAAGACGTCAGTTGCCTTTGTCTGGTGTGAGATAAGCCATCTGGACAGTTGTATTTAAGCTTGCACCCAGGAATATGATCTCTTGAGAGAGTACTAATTTTGATTTAGTTTCGTTTACTGTGTACCCTAGGCAAACCAATCTTTTTACAAATGCGGGGTGCTCTAGTAGAATGTCCTTGTTCTCTGCTTGAATAAGGCAATCGTCTAAGTAAGGACATATTTGAATTCCTCTGTCTGTAATATGCAATTATTGGTGCAAGGCATTTTGTGAAGACCCTGGGTGCAGTAGATAAGCCAAAGGGCAGTGCAGAGAATTGGTAGTGCATTGAGCCAGCTATGAATCTGAGGTATCTTCTGCAAGATTGTCTGATTGGTACATGCAGGTATGCCTCTTTTAGGTCCAAAGTTACAAGCCAAGCCTTGTTGCCCAGCATGGGCAAAAGCTGCTGCAAGGTCAACATTTTGAATTTTGGAACATCCAGGAATGTATTCAGAATAGACAGGTCCAGTATTGGGCTCCAGGCTTTGTCCTTTCGGAGTACCAAGAAAAGCCTTGAGTAAAATCCTTGTCCCTGCTCTTGCTGTGGTACTCGCTGAATGGCCCTCATGTCCATGAGGGATGAAACTTGTTTTTGTGCCTCTGCCCATTGATTGTGTGGCAGGTCTGGCATACCTTTTGCCCTTGGCAGGGTTTGAAAGTGGAACCTGTAAGCCCTGGGACACTACATTCAAAACCCATTTGTCCTGGGTGATCATGCGCCAGTTTTGTGAAAAAAGTGCTAGTTTTCCCCCCAAGGGGGCTGTCAAAAGACAAGTGCTTGGAGCTGGCAGAGGGAAGTCATTGGGACTGTTTCCTGTATGGGTGTGATTTGTCTTCTCCGCTTTTGGAGGTAGAAGTGCCTCACTGTTTAGGCCTGAATGAGCCCTGGGGCTGGGAACTTCCTCTAGGGCGTCTGTATCTGCCCCTTTGCGGTCTGACACTGGAAAGGACCAATTCTTAGTAGGCCAGTTCCTGCTAAATCTGGGTGGCTGTACCTGTAAGAAATCCTTTACTGTTTGCATAGATTTCGCTTTGTCCTCCATTTTCTTCAACACCTCCTCTGCTTTAACACCAAATAAAGCATAATGCTGTAATGGAGCATCTAGTAATTTTGCCTTAACATGATCAGGTAGAATCTGTTCCTTTAATCAAGCATGCCGCCTAATGACAGAATCCGAAATGCGGCCCTGCAAGAGGCCTCTAGAGAATCAAAACCACACTGCAATGTATGCTTTCCCACTTGTTCAGTTGCATGCAATAAATCCTGCATTTCTTTATTTTCTGCACAATCAGAATTTGCCAACATTTTCTGTTTTAGCAGTGACATTAAGTATTGCTGATAATGAAGCATATGAAATTGACAATTTAAAGCCCTCACAGCCAAAGTAGCATAAGTATAAATCCCCCCCATCTGTCTAGTGCTCTAGAATCCCTGTCAGAGGGGATAGGGTTTTTTGCAGTAGAAACCTTGACCCCTTTGGGACCCTAAGAAATAGTTTCAGGATCAGCAGCAGGGTTTTTATAAAGAAATGTATGTGAGTCTGGAACCCTGTAGTATCCGTCTGGTTTTGCAGGGGGTAATGAGTCAGGAGAAAGGGCAGACTCTGAAAATACATCTACAATGTCTAACACAGGGAGAATAGCAAGTGGCCTGTGCTGAGGTAGTAAAATAAAATCTCTAAGCCTTTTCTTAGATTCTGAGTAGTCTTGGCTCTCCCAGTGGAAGTGCTCCCTCATGGTATGCAGGGTTTTCCCAAAAGATAAATCCTCAGGTGGAGAGGCTGAAGGAATAGATTTCTTCAGCATCAGAATCCTCATAGGGAGGAAGAGTATTCCTGTTCAGAAGAGGAGTCAGAGGAAATGGAAACCTGATCTGAAGATTCATATTCTGTCTCTTGCCTAGGCCTCTTAGGAGAGGGATGGGAACCCCTGATCAAGGTAATTAGGTCTTAAGCCATTTTGAGCATCTGTGTTTTAGGCATGGAAGTCTGTCCAGGAGAATGCTGTACTTGTCTTTAGAGCTGCTTTAGTCTTTGCTTTGGAAGCAGTGGTAGGCTTTACATATAGCTGTGTACGTCTGAAAACACCCTCGGAAGCGATGCCTGCTCAGCGGCTCTGGACCCATCTGAGAGAATAATTTCTGAGTGTCCAATACTGTGAGTATCCAGAGGCCTAGCAAGCTCCACGTGGGACTCTGCAGCAGCCTATGGCTCTGAGGTACCAGGCGTCAGGGGCTGCGAAAGCACCTCACTGAGAACCGGCGAATGGCTTAGCTGAAGCCTAGTCGGTTTTGGACCTCGGATGCCTGTCCTTTTCCTTGCGCTTTTTATAAACTCCAGTCAGTTGTTCCGATGGCATCATATAATTGAATCTTCGGCCAAAGTAATGAAAGGCAAAATCGTACCGCTTAATGCGTTGGTTAAATCTAGTGCAAAACCGATAGCTAGCAACGTTGTGATCAGCGTCTAGGCAAGGAATACAAGAATGAAAATTCTTATGAGGTATTTGCTTCCCACAAGAAATACAATAGTTAACTTTCTGACATCGGTCTGCAGCAAGAAAAAAAGTTTCCCCAACAGGGTACTTATCTTTAATGAAGACTTCGGATCTGAAATTAGACTTTGAAAATCTCAGGAGTCGGCCGACCGGCACTTGCGAACTGCTTTTGCTTCGGGCACCGCGCGGCAAGAAATACTGAAGAAAATGGCGTTTGCTCATCTTTTATACCCCTGGCGCACTGACATCAGGGAAGAAGCGACAGCAACCGACGCCGGACCTAGACTTTGGAATTCAGGCAGACTGCGAATAGCCTGCAAGCAGGACAACCCAAGTGCAATAACTACAACAGTGAAACACAAACATCAGATCATGGGAGTGTGCGGAATCTGACATATACAGTACAGTTTTGTACCTACCATAAATGTAGATGTTCGAAGATCCACATTGCTGCAGTCCTAACACTTGGGTAGTCCGCTGTCCTTGGTCGGCCCGAATATCAAAGTATAAGGCTGACGTCGGTCAGGGCGCATTTGACTGACGTCAGGATGTCAGGGTACAAATGCGCATGACCGACGTCATATCCTCAGTCTTTTCTTGCCCCAGATGTCAGAAGACCCTAAAAATAAAGGTCAAAGCCAAAAGACAGCAAACAACCAACCAACCACCCCTGCACTAACTATATGTACAATATATACAATATACACAAAATGTACAACCCAACCCACACAACCGCCTCTAACTACAGAGGGAAGGAGGGTAAATTGGACTGCAGCAATGTGGATCTTGAACATCTACATTTATGGTAGGTACAAAACTGTACTATGTTCTTCATCTCACATTGCTGCAGTCCTAACACTTGGGTAGAATCCCAAAGCAGAGGTAAGGGAGGATGGCTAACTACAAGGAAGCAGGAGCTGCCAAAATGCCCGGCAAAACAGCAGTGGCAAAACCAGCCCTGGACTTAGAGTAAAGTGGCAGGTGATAATGCCTAGAGAAAGTATGTACAGAACTCCAAGTAGCTGCCTCCAAAATATCCTTGGTTGCCACTCCCTCAAAAAGCTGTTGAAGTGGCAGTAGCCCTAGTGGAATGAGGCCTAATCCCAGCTGGAATCTCCTTGCCATGATGGGAATAACAGAAAGCAATGCAAAACCCAATCCACTTAGAAATAGTTTGTTTTGATACAGGCTTGCCCTGAGAACTCGAGGCAAAAGAAAAACAACTGCTGAGACTGCCTGAACCCTTTAGTTCTGTCCAAATAATAACGCAACTGCCTGTGGACATCTAAAGTGTGCAAAATCTTTTCCCCTTTATTTTGGGGATTTGCATAAAAAGTAGGCAAATGAATAGTTTGGTTTAAAGCCACACTAGAAACCACCTTAGGCATAAAGGAAGGATTAGTACGTAATGATACCCTATCCTTATGGAAAATCAAGAAAGGCTCAACTGCCATAAGGGCCTGTAATTCAGAAACCCTTCTTGCAGAGGTAATGGCCAACAAAAAAGCAGTCTTCCAAGATAAATATTTCAACTCAGCAGTAGCTGCAGGCTCAAAAGGTTGTAGAGTGAGTTTCTCCAACACAAAATTGAGATCCCAAGCAGGAGTAGGAGCTCTTCGTGGGGGTCTTATATTCTTTGCCCCTCTAAGAAATTGCTTGAACAAAGGATGAGAAAATGGTGGGTTGCAATCATAGTGAGCTGAAATTGCTGCAGCATGAACTTTAATAGAAGAGAAAGACAAACCTTTGTCCAGTAACTCGGTAAGATATTGAAGAGCCACACTCAAATTAGGCTCAGAAACATCAAAATCTTTTGCTGCACTCCAAAACAAAAATCTCTTCCATTTGTCTGCGTACACTTTCCTTGTACTAGGCCTCCTAGCTTCCAAAATAACATTCAAAACTTGCTGAGGAAGTGGAGGCCCACTTTGGTTCAAAACAGAATATGCCAGGCTGTTAGGTGCAGAGAGTGAAGCTTGACATTTAGCAAATGGCTGTCCTCCTGCGACAACAGGTGTGGAATCAAGGCAAAGGCCATGGAGGCTTCCGTACCAGACTTCTCAGTAATGGGTACCAGTGTTGTCGAGGCCAATCCGGAGCTATTAAAATCATCCTTGGCTTGTCCTGTCTGACCTTTAGAAGTACCTTTGGGAGGAGAGGCAGAGGTGGAAAGGCATATACATGAAGATTGCTCCAATTGAAAGAAAGAGCATCCACTTTCCAAGCTGTGGGATGAAACCTTTTGTGCAAAACTTTGGCAGCTGATGGTTTAGTGGAGAAGCGAACAGATCTATGTCTGGAGTTCCCCATGACACTGTCAATTTCTGAAATACATGAGGATCCAATTTCCACTCGTGGGGATCCATAATTGCCTGCTCAACACATCTGCTAAGGAGTTCTGTGCTCCTGGCAGAAACCTTGCCTGAAGATTGAGCTGTAAACTGAGAGCAGTCTCCCACAAAATCATTGCTTGCCTGCATAGTGGATAAGAATCGTTCCCCCTTGCTTGTTGATGTACCACATGACAGTTGTGTTGTCTGTTAGAATCAACACCTGTCCTGGAAGAAGCAATTCCTTGAAAGCAATTAATGCAAACTGGACTGCTAACATCTCCTTCATGTTGATATGTAGATGTTGTAGTCTGACAGGCCACTTGTTTTGTATCCACTTTCCATTTAGATGAGCTCCCCAAGCTTTGTCTGAGGCATCTGTCGTTAAAATCTGACTCGCCTCTGGCCGGGTCACAGAGAGTCCCTTGTTTAGGTGACATTCCTGAGCCCACCACAAAAATTCCTTTTGAATGCAAGGTATTATTGGAATGACAGTGTCTAGATCCTGGCAGTGCTGTGTCCATACATTTTGAGATACCATTGTAGCTTCCTCATATGCAGTTTGGCATTGGGAAGCACCAGAATACAAGATGCCATGAACCCTAAGGCTTGAAGGACTGTCCTTGCAGTCAGCCCGGACTGATGAGATAGTTGATGGAAGTAAAGGGATAGACTCTCTTGTTTGTCCGGGGTTAAAAAGGCCATCTGGGATGCTGTATTCAGTCTCACACCCAGAAAGCACATGTCTTGAGAGGGTACTAGACTGGACTTTATTTCATTCACAGAATACCCTAGGCATCTTAGCACTGCTATCACATAATCCAAATGATGAAGAAGCTCTCCTCTTCCTTGAGCCAGAATTAGGCAGTCGTCCAAATAAGGATAGATCTGTATTCCTTTTGTCTGAAGAAAGCTATCACTGGAGCCAGAACTTTCGTGAACACTCTGGGCGCAGTAGATAAGCCAAAGGGCAATGCAGAGAACTGATAGTGAGAAGTCCCAGCTCGAAACGCAGATACTTCCTGCAACTTAGTCTGATAGGAACATGAAGGTAAGCCTCCTTGAGATCCAAAGTTACCATCCAATGATCTTTGCCCAGCAGAGGTAAAAGCTGCTGCAACGTCAACATTTTGAACTTGGGAATGTCCAGATAAGTGTTGAGGATAGATAAATCCAAAATTGGTCTCCACGTGTTCCCCTTCTTTGGTACTAGGAACAGGCGAGAATAAAATCCTAGGCCCACTTCTGGCAGAGGGACCGGCTGTATGGCCCCTAGTTGGAGCAACAGAGAAACCTGTTTGTGAGCCTCTAGTCTTTGTGGAGGAGGAACGTCTGGCATGCCTTTGAAAGGAGGCAAGGTATGGAAACAAAACCTGTAGCCGTGGTGAATGATATCCAATACCCATCTGTCCTGGGTAATTAAACTCCAATTTTCTTTGAAAAGTGCCAACCTTCCACCCAAAGGTGCTGCCAGACGAGCAGGCTCTGGCAGCTGAAAAGGTAGGTCATTGGGTCTGCTGGCCAAAGGACTGACCCCTGCCCTCACCCAAAGCCTGTGCAGGAGAACTCCCTGTTCTAGGCCTGAAAGAGCCCTGGGCTCTGCCCTTACCACGTCTAGATCTACCCCTAGACTGTGAACCATAAGAAGGATATGTCCACCCTTTAGTAGGCCAATTTCTACTAAATTTTGGAGGCTGGACCTGCAAAAAATCTTTAACAGTCTGCATAGACTTAGCCTTGTCTTCCATTTTCTTTAAGACTGTCTCAACAGGAGGACCAAACAACACGTCAGATTGTAAACGAGCATCTAAAATCCTTGTCTTAACATGTTCAGACAAATTCTGATCCCTCAGCCAGGCGTGCCTGCGAAGGACTGACCCAGTAGCAGCCACCCTAGACGAGGCCTGTACAGCATCAAAACCACATTGCAAAGAATGCTTACCCACCTGTTCAGAAACATGCACTAAATCTTGTAACTCCTTACAATCAATACCTACTGCCAGAGCATCAACCTTAGACTTCAATAGTGAAAGGAGATAATTTTGGTATTTCAACATGTGAAACTGGCAATTCAGAGCCCTCATAGCAAGAGTGGAAGAAGTATAGACTTTCTTTCCCCATCTATCCAAGGCCCTAGCCTCCTTGTCTGCAGGAACCGGATTCTTAACAACAGAAGCCTTCACACCTATAGGCCCCTGGCTAACAGTCTCTGGGTCTGCCCCAAGACTCATAAAAAGATACTTATGAGCTTCAGGCACCCTGTAATACCTATCCGGCTTAACAGGAGCAGGAGGCAAAGAATCAGGATTAAGAGAAGCTTCTGTAAAAACATCGTCCACTACATCCAAAACAGGAGGTATAGCCAAAGGCCTATGCTGGGGTAAAAACAGAAATTCCCTAAGCCTTTTCCTGGAATCAGAGAAGTCCTGACCCTCCCCCACTCAAAATGCTCCCTCATGGAATGAAGAGTTTCTGAAAAAGAAAAATCCTCAGGAGGAGTAGCAGAAGGAGTAGAATCATCCACATCAGAATCAGAATAAGGAGAGTACTCCTGCAAGTCTTCAGCCGAAGACTCTGAAACATCAGAAGCCTGCTCAAAACCCCCCCAGCTCAGGATCCACCCTAGGTCTCTTATCAGGAGGGGGCATAGAACCCCTAATCAAAGAAATCAAATCTTCTGCCATTTTAAGTATATGCTTCTTGGGCACAGTACCTGAGGAGCTAGGGGTAACACCAACTGAAGCCAAACCTGGCCTGCCCCTGGGGGAAGCCTTTGAAACAGAAGGAGAGGACCTAGCCACCTTGGGAAGGGAGGGGAGTATAGTAAGATGAGAAGCCCCCTCAGCCTGACTAGTCTCCTGAGAGGCCACATCCTGCAATAATAAGGTCTCACCCTGGGAACACAAAGAAACCTCCGGTGGAGCCACCGGCTCCACCGACACCTCCAAAGAACCGGCGTCTGGTACAGACTGTTCTTCTAGCCTAGGCTTAACTGCCTTGTCCTTGCGCTTCTTCGAAGAAGCGGGCGTCGGAGCATCCGACGGCATTTTATAGTTGCACCGCTTCCCAAAGACTAACCTTGCACAATCCAACCTTCTCTTTATAGTGCGTTTATTAAATCTAGCACAAGAGCGACAGCCAACAACGTCGTGCTCAGGCCCTAAGCAAGGAATACACAAAGTATGATAATCTCTATGCGGTATCTGTTTCCCACAAGAAATGCAATTAACTTTTTCTGACATCCGGTAAATGACTGAGGCAAGAAAAAAACAAAATATTCTAACGGGTACTTAGCCAACTTTGAACACGGTCTGAAACTTCTAAATCGAAAAATCTCAGAACGCCAACCAGCACTTGCAATACTGCTTCTGCATCGGACCATGCGGCAAAAAAGACTGAGGATATGACGTCGGTCATGCGCATTTGTACCCTGACGTCCTGACGTCAGTCAAATGCGCCCTGACCGACGTCAGCCTTATACTTTGATATTCGGGCCGACCAAGGACAGCGGACTACCCAAGTGTTAGGACTGCAGCAATGTGAGATGAAGAACATCTATAGTTCCCTTTCTTAGCAGACATCAGCTAAGAAACACTAGCAACAACCAAAGCTCAAGCAACAATAACATTTTCCCCCAACAGGGTACTTAACTTTAGAAGTCTGAAGATGAAGACAGTGGAGGGAAGCAGTCAATCTGTAGTTTGACTGCAGCAGAGAAGTTCCAAGGTCGGTGCGTGCAGAAGTCATATTTAAGACCCCTTGGTTTATGGCCTTGTAAGCAATATCCCACACACTAGCAGCAACCAGGCTTGAGCTTTTGCATAGGAGCAGACGTTTGGGTCGCCTGAGACAGAGGATCCCACAGTATGAATACTGCAACATGTGAATAGGACTTCAGTGCAAAAACTAAATCTAACGTACAGTCCTCTAATCTCACATGGACTCCCTTCACAAATCTTACTCAGATTCCAGTCCGAGATCGTATCATCATCGTCATCAAAATCCTCATCATCATCAGCTCCTTCTTCCTCATGTTGTAATGTAACTGTGCGTGACTTGTGAAAACGTGGCTTTATATCTTGCTCACTATCTGGGACAGTCTCATCCTCTTCAACATCACCCTAGCAGGAAAGAGAAGAAGCAGTTAGTGACATTTCTCACGCCTGATAATTCATTAAAATTTGTTACATTTTCAAATGAGATTTGCGCCTAGTGACATGTTAACTAAACTTAAAACGTTAGTGCTACACTGCTTTATGACAGTTTCTCTAGTAAGGACTCAAGGCACCACCAAATCACTTCTGATGTTCAGGTAGAACCCAAAAGTCATGTCACTTTATACTTCCATCCCTATGTGAATATGGCCAACATCTGGGTTTTTTTTTTTTTTAACTCAAAAGACTTATCTTCTGCATAAAGATTTCACTTTTTAAATTGGCTTGTTATCTACAGCTTAAAGGTAGGGAGATGAAGGCAGCCTTTCTTCCCATACTCATTGATGAAAGAGATTTTTGAACTGGAATATATTTAAGGCAATATAAAACACAGAAATTAGACCTGTAGCACCAATTCCTGGATCAGTGGTGCTTATGAAGGGTGACCAACAACATATTGAACTACATCAATGCTAATTACTATTGTATCCAGTTTGTTAGGGCAAAATTTACAAAATTACCTCAGATTTGATAAGCAAAACTAGGTGACAATATGCTGCAAAAAACTTACTTCTCTTAAAGCCAGATCTGTCAGACATCAACTTTAGACTCTTGGATCCAGGGCTCAAGCTCCTCCCTTCTGCTCATAATTCCTTGTGTCCTACAGCACCTCAGTTAGTCTGCCTAAATCCCAGACAACTCTACTTCCAAAAGGAAATGGAAAAGTAAGACCACAGAGACAGCGAAAAACTTGTGTACTCACTATAACATCCCATCTGAGTAGGTAACTTCATTTGTCAGCAACCTGTGGGTATCGGATCCGTCCTGGATCCGAGCCGGCAGCTTTCCAAGCTAAAGATCCAAGCTCCTCCCCCTTACCCATAATACCCTGCAACCTCCCTCCAAGTCCTCAGATCAAGTTTGCCCAATTATCAGACATCAAGACCAACAATACCTGAACATCCTAACCTGATGCATACCAGAACTAAAACATTCTATCATTCAGGTAACAAAAAACAGGTTAAGGGGAAGGAGGGGGGGTCGGTTGCTGACAAATGAAGTTACCCTACTCAGATGAAACGTTATGGTGAGTACATAACTTCTTTATCTGAAGTAGTTAACTTCATTTGATCAGCAACCTGTGGGACAGAGTCCCCAGCTACCAAAAAACTTGGGAGGTCCTCAAGGAAGAATATTCCGGAGCACTGCAGAGCCAAAGGCTGCCCACCCTCTGGATATCAGATCTAGTTTATAATGCAAAATAAAGGTATGAGAAGCCCAAGTAGCCGCAGAACAGATGTCATCGAAGGGAACTCTTGACCAAAACGCAGCTAGGTAGCCACAGAATGGGCAGAGAGAGCATGAACCTCCAAGGGCTCCGGCCGACCAGAAATTTTGTACGCAAGCAAGATGCAGTGGGATATCCATCTAGAGTCACCTTCGCTACTGGTTTACCCAAGGATGGCTTAGCAAACTAAACGAAGAGCTGCTCTGACTTGCAAGAGGCAGCCGTCCTGTGCAAGTAGAAGCACAATTGTCTATGCACATCTAATGAATGCAGTCTGTACTCCCCTTTGCTCTGATAGTTAGGGAAGAAAACAGGCAAATTAATGGATTGGTTGATACTGGCTTCGGAAGCCACTTTAGGTAAGCAGGATTAGTCCTGAGAGATACTCTGTCCTTATGGAAGACCAGATACGGGGGTTTAGTACAAAGGGCCTGAAGTTCAGATATCCTTCTAGGTGAGGTAATAGCAATTCAGAAGGCAGTTTTCCAAGACAAGAACTTTAAGTCAACAGAAGCTGCAGGCTCAAAAGGTGGACTAGTTAGAGCCTGAAGAACTAAGGTTAGGTCCCATGGAGGAACCGCATTCTTGATAGGTGGTCTTAAAAGAAAGATTCCCTTTAAAAAAGTCTTACAGATCTTAGTGGAAGCCAAGGGCCCAAGATTGTCCCCGATGTGGAAGTGGGAAATGGTTGCCATTTAAACCTTCACAGTAGAACTGGCCCTTGATGGAAAATGTGAGATAGAAGCTCAAGTACTGCTGGAATGGGAAACGTAAAAGGGTCCAAATCCCTATGTCGGGCCCAGATGGAAAAACGTTTCTATTTACTGTTGTAGACCTTCCTGGTAGAAGGTTTATGTGCAGCCACCAGGATGGATTTAACAGCGGACAAGATACCGGGAGTCCTATCCACTAACGGAACTGGATCAACCAAGCAGTCAGCTTGAGGTCTTCCAGATTCGGGGTTTTCAATCCCGAAGGATGAGAAATTAGATCTGCAATGGGATCAAAGGAGGAGCTATGAGGTGAGACCGTAGGTAAGGGAACCAGGTTTGATGAGGCAGAATGGGGCTATGAGGAGAAGCTTGCTCCCCAACCGACGAGCTTTGTGCAAGAATTTTGTCATTAACAGGAGAGGAGGATAAGCATAAAGACCAGATGGCCAAGCATCAACTAGAGTGTCTCTGGGGCTCTCCCCCGGCGGGGGAATTGGAGCGAAAAACTCACTGCACTTTGCGTTCAAAGGCGAAGCAAAGAGATCGCAACAAGGTTGACCCCATCTGAGGAAGATCTGTTTCGCTACTAAGAGGTTCAGAGACCACTCGTAAGGTGAGAGGATAGTTAGACTCAGCTTGTCCACCAAAATGTTGGACCAAACCAGAATGTGCATTGCCAGCAGAAAACTTTTGGTGGATATCGCCCACTACCAAACTCTCATGGCCTCTCGACGAAGAGGGTAAGACCTGGTCCCCCTGTTTGTTGATGCACCAGACCACCAACATGTCTGTCTGAATTGCAATAGTCCCCGGAGGAAGAAGGGCATGGAAAGCCTGCAACTCTAGAAGCAGGATTCCCATCTCCAGAACACTGATATGCAGAACGGTCTCTATTGGAGTCCACATGCCTTGGACAGTTCTGCCCATGCAATGCCCCCCCCCCCACTCCAGGTGAGAAGGGTCTGTGGTCACCGTGGCTTGGGGTTGAGGTATCAGAAACAGTCGCCCTTCCCGAAGCTCTCGGGAATGGAGCCACCAAAGTAGGGAGTCCCTGCAAACTCTGCTGAGGGGAATCAGGGAGTCCAACAGATGTCAAAAGATGGACCACTGGAACTGTAAGGTCCATTGAAGAACCCTCATGTTCAAGCGAGCTAGGGGTGAAAGGCTGATAGCTGCCATGGACCCTAGGGCTCTCAGGACTAATTCCACTGGTGGAGCCAGAGACTGTAGAAGTGCTAAGACATGGAGAGTTAAACTGCGGAGCCTGTCTGCTGTCAAAAAGGCCTTGGACTGAAGTGCGTCTATTCTGGCCCCTATGAAATCCAGGACCAGAACAGGCTGAAGGGATGATTTTTTGTAATTTATGGTGATCCCCAACTGACGGGCCAAGAGTAGGAAGCAATCCCTGGCTGAGCATAGTAGATTCCAGTCTTTTTTGGCACCAAAAAGAACCTGGAGCAATTGCCCGACCTGGACTGTCCTGGGGGGACATGCTGGATGGCCTTTTTTCTTAGCAGCTTCTTTATTTCTGAAGCCACCGCCTCCCTCTGAATGGGTGGAACATCGTTGAGGAGCCTCAACCAAGGGGGAAGATTTATGAAAGGGATGGAGTAACCTCTGGATATTATTCGGAGCACCCAGCGATCTGTAGTGATGAACTCCCAATGTGCTAGATGTTCCGAGAAATGCCCCCCGACTGCCTCCAGAGAGGAGCAGTCTGGCAACCCCTCAGTTATGCTGCGCGAGTCGAAGGGTTCCCTCAACCTGAAATTCTTCGCCCCCCCCCCCCTCTGCCTCTGGGCCGGCATCCACCTTGACCCTCCCCTGCCTCTGAAGAATGAAGGGTCCAGAGCGGAACGGGACTGCTGAGACTTCCGGAACCACATTTTTTTTGTCTCCTCTGGTTCCTGGAAAAGGACCTTTGAGGAGCAGAGAAGCAGATTCCAATGGCAGACAGCGTCTTCCCGTCTTTCTCGCTCTGGAGCAGCGCATCGTGGACGGTCTTGCCAAACAGCGTAGAACCGTCAAAGGGAGCGTTAGTAAAGGACGCCTTGAAGGGTTCCATAAAGTCCAAAGTCGGAGCCAGGCGTGACACCGTAAGGCGATACCTGCTCCGCTGGCTCTAGCCGCCCCCTCCGTGGCATGGAAGAGAAGCCGCATAGAAGTGTTGTATATCGATTTTAGAGTGGCCATGCGAGCCGAGACAGTTAGCTTGTCCTCGGACGCCATTGACTCCAGAGGAGACCCAGCGTACTCTTATAAGATTCCGCTGAAGCCTAATCACGTGTGCCAAGTAATTCAGCTCCCTTATGGAAAAGGTGGCTGAAGCAAACATCCGCTTTTTGATGCGATCCATCGTCCGAGACTCCTTGTCAGGAGGATGGATCGAGGAACTATCCTGCACCAGTTCCTTCTTGGTGGCAGCCGCAACCACCATGGCATCTACTGGGGAACCTTTACTCCACGCTCTGTCGGGGGGGCAAGGATCTTATCTGGTCTCCTAGGGATTGGCTCCACAGTGTCTGGCTCCTTCCATGTCCTGGTGGTAATTAGGTCTACTAGGGGGTCGGCCTGAGGGGACACCCAAGAGCTACATGGGCCTACAAACACCTCCAGAAACACCGACTCAGAGGAAGGCTTCTGGGTCGACCACCCCCCTCTAAAGCACAGCATCTCCATAATGTCGCCAAAGGGGACGTCCTTGGGGGGGGGGGGGATGGGGGGTGACCTGGGGGAACCTTACCCTTCATCCAAGTCAGTGTCTTCCGTGAGGGACTTGGGGGAGTCCAAGTGCCCTCCTTTTACACTTTCATTTGTGAGGGACCTCCTCTGCGGGACTGTCCGAGGGCGGCTCACCAATGGGGTCATGCTCCTCTACAGGAACTAGTTGGGGCGTTGACGCAGGCTGTCCCTGGGGTCGGATGGAAGACAAGCCCATCTGTAAGGGAATGGCGGGTGGACCCATAGCACGAGCCGGGGATCTCGAAACCTTCGAGATCACCCTCTCCACCACGGCGAAAGCCGAAGGTGAACCACTCTCCCTGGAATCAGAGAGCAGCCCCCTCGGATCTGACGTGTGGGTCGGCGCCGGAGCCAAAGCAACCCCGAAAGGGAAGTGTGGTCCGACCGCATCGGAGCCAAAGACACTTACCCCTGCGGATCCGAGGCTCGGCTCCCAGCCCAGAGTGCTCGGATCCAAAAAAGGACCCGATAAACTAGAGAGTAAGGCCGGCGAAGTAGCGATTACTATCGGCGCCAACTTCCCTGCTCCAAGGCTACTCGGATCAGACTGCTCCAAAACCAGATAATGGATCGGAGAAAGAGCAATGGAGGCAAAGACGGGGGCCGAGCTCCCCCCCCCTCCCTCCAGGGGGGAGGCAAGAGCACTCCCATCTGCATCTGGGCCTGAAGGATGCGACATCATCCGGACCATGTCTGCATCGGAAAGGCTCCTCAGACCTAGGCCGCCGAGGCTGGCCGGAAGGCTGCCTGGATGACCTCGAAGGTGGTCAGAACTCCTCCTCCAGCTCTGGAGAGAAACGTGGGGAACGGAGCAGACAGGGGGAGGACCTAGGGACCTTCAAGGGGGAACAGAGCTGCTTAGCCGGCAGGGCTGAAGGGGCTGAGTCGACCTGCCGCTTGTGGCTCCTATGCCTTTCTCTGTGTCTTTCTCCCTCTATGTCTTCTCTTTTTAGCAGAGTCCCTCTCTCCCTGGGATACAGTGGGAGGTTGAGTCCCAGCCAGGGGAGGAGGAACTGATGGCTGAATAGCTGCAGCCGCGACTGGTGCCACTGAGGGAAGAAGTAGAATCCGCGGGTAAAAGACCAGCTAGGATTAACTTGTTCCTCCTCTCTCTCTCAGAGCCCGGGGGTTAAAGGCAGCACATATCTGGCAGCCTGATGTTAAATGAGCAACCCCCAAACAAAGAATGCACTAAGTTTGGCCATCGGCTGGGGACAGCTTATGACCACACTCAGAGCCTTTGGAAAAAATTGCCTTCGGCCATGACGAAAACACACTCCCTAACACAAGGGGAAGGGGAATGCACTAAAATTAAACTAGTCCAAGGGACCTAAAACACGCACACACACTAACTGCAAAATAAGGTGAAAAATTTAGAGCAATTTCCTACACTTTCGCTTACCTAATAGCCAGGAGCTAGTCACTCGTGCTTATAGAAGCCGCGGTAAACGAGATCTGGGGACTGGATGGAGGTAGCAGGGTATTATGGGTAAGGGGGAGGAGCTTGGAGCTCTGATCTGCAGCTTGGAAAGTTGCCGGCTCGGATCCAGGATGGATCAGATACCCACAGGTTGCTGATCAAATTAAGTTAACTACTTCAAATCTACAGTTAAGACAAGGTTCCAGACAGGCTCAATATGGTCAGTCAAGTGCCACATGTAAGGGCAACAGAAAGAGGAAAGTTCAGATGGAGGAAAACCATAATTGCTAGATATGTGGTGGCAAGTACACAACTTTCGTATCTGATCTTTACATCTGCCCCAGCAGATAGGACACAGTCCCCAACTACTATGAACTCCAGAGAGGTCGCATGGAAGGATTATTCCAGAGAATGGTGAAACCAAAGGAAGCAGGGGGAACATCCAAGTATTCTTCTAGATCCAATTCCAAATCAGGTAGTGGAGACTTCAGTTACTGTAAAGGAGTATGTATCCTTGAAAGAAGCCTAATCCTCTGAGCAGTATTTAAACACTTCCCTACAAACAAATCGAATGTCAGACTACATCAGTATACAACTGCACTTTAAGCTTATTCTTTCTATAAGTGGTACAGTGTCAGCCTAGCTGCAAAAATCATTTCAAAGACCACCTAATCCGTTTAAGTCAAATTCTGGGGAAGCTATCATAATTAAGCGAGAAATGTCCACTGCAAGTGCCTGGCTACAAATCCAAGAAAAGAGTGGTTCCGAAGACATCAAAACAGCAACAAAGTATGCCACTCCTAACTTTGAAGAGATTAGGCAAGGCAGGAAGTTAGCTTTTTACAGATGCCAGAATGGGAAGTACATAGCGCCTCACCATGACAAATACCTGAAGCCTTTGCTATCAGATTTCATTTGCTGCAGTAAATAGAAGCAGACTTCTATTACAGGCCAAAGAGACAGGGCTAGTCTCGTGGGTAGCAGAGCAGCACCAAGGCCAGCAGCTTATTTTGATGTTGGTTCTACTAGCCAAATTTTGGCAGGTTACGGAGTAATCAATTACAAAGATAACTGCCAGTTTAAAGGACAATGGGATATGCCCTCCACAAACTCAACTTAGATTCTTTTCTCCCTATTCCCTCCACCAACCTGAAAAAATGAACAATGCTGCCTCGAAAAACTATTTCCTCTGTTTTCCTCCAATACTACATTCCTTTCCCGTACTCTTCTACTTTCACTTGGAAAAGTATTTCTCGCGACATGTAAAAGTTAGCTTTTGGCTCAGAAGTTGTGATGTAAGAGCGGCTACAAATCAGCAGTAGTTTCTATAGAAGATACCGCCCAGAAACTTGCATCATCCCGGCACTATTTGCATGCTATTGTTAAAAATCCCTACCCCCGCCTATTATGTGATGTCAGAGATTCAGACCTTCCCACACCTGTAAGGTGTTAAAAACTTGCTGCAGGGAGTGAGGAACCCCTTTTCTATAGTGTTGTATCCTGTGGAGTGGTTTGTCTAGCTGGACATCTCGGAACACTTGGACTCCTTACCAAGAAGCTCCTACTGCATTCGGATCGTGCATTTAAACCAACTTCTTCAGCTTTTTTTTTTTTTATATATATAATAGTGTGTTCCCTGTAATGATGATGATTGTGGAAATTGTAGATCGCAGCATGTGCTGGAGTTTAAAACACTTGTGCATGTGCTACACATTTAAAATGCAGCTTTCTTCCAAAAGAAATCGTAGTATATAGTATAAGTACTTTGCCAATGGGTATTTAGATCCAAATTTCATTAACTAATTTTTTTTTTTTTTTTTTTTTGTGGCAACAGTTTGCAAAACCGAGTTAAGGTATTTTCTGTGCAAAACAGTGCAACTTTAAATTCAAACTTCATTGCCTTATATAAGGGAGGGTGTGCATGCCTTTATTTTTAAATCCGAACTTCCTGTGTGGTGTGATCAAGATTTCACCTTATGTAGATCCAGATTTCCCAGCATGAATTTTTGCCCAAATTTGGCTTTTAAGTTGCGTTTCCTGCAGTCGCTAGTATGTTTCATTTTTTAGTTTTTTTTTAAAGTTTTTCTTGCAGTCGCTAGCATGAGGTTTCACTTTAAAGCATCTAAAGTGAAACCTCTTGCTAGCGGCTGCAAGAAATCCTGTTTAAACAGATATGCTGTCCGGATGCTTCAAACAGGATTTATTGCAGTCGCTAGCATGATGCTTCACTTTAAAGCGGTGTGTGCGCTCAAGCAGGGACTGTGCGCAAGCAGGGACTGTGCGCATGTCTGTCTCCCCGTGTGCCCGTCCCTCTCTCTCTCTCTCTCCCCGTGTGCGCGCACCCGTCTCTGTGCGCGCACCCGTCTCTGTGCGCGCACCCGTCTCTGTGCGCGCACCCGTCTCTGTGCGCGCACCCGTCTCTGTGCGCGCACCCGTCTCTGTTTCTGTGGATGCAAGTTGCATAACACCAATGATCTTTATATCGTTGTCCCTGATTTCAGACCTTTCCTCCTCTACATTACTTAGTTATTTCAGGGTTTTTAGTGGTGCTCATTCAAGAGAGAATTGCATCTCATGTGCTTTTTGCAAGGTGTGGACAGTGGGGGAAAAAGTTTAGTTCTGATTATGCCCAGTTTGCTAGAACTGCTAGTAGCATTTTTATTCATATTGTTGTGCTTTCTACTGTTATGGTATATTGGTGAAAACTGAAACTGTACTGTGTAGTACTTTAAAGTGGGAGGATACTGCAGTCTTCAGACTGTCAATATTGTGGAGAAGCTACGTGGTAATTAAAAACGTGTCTTGTTTGCCATCCATTCCAGTTTGCAATATTACTAGCTTATAATTTCTGTGTGGAACATAGGCAATGTCTTTGAGGGCAGCAGGCATTCCACCTGCCGCACAAACATTGACATAGTTATTTACTCACTATATTAGTTAAAATTTCTTTTGGTGAAATTATTTTGATTTTTACCTTTCTAGAGATTTAGTATATTGACTGTTTTTAATGTTGCACTGTTTTGCGTTGCACAGCAGATGCCTAGGATTATTTGTTCTAAGCAACTTAGTGTAACTGAATTAAAAACAAGGGTTGTCTGTGGGGGGGGGGGTACACTCGGTGGGGTTGTAAGTGTGTGGGGGTGGTTGGTAGTGAGGGGTGCGGCTGTGGTGGTTGGATTGGGGTGGTAGGGATGTGTAAAGTTCCCTAAGTAACTTAGGTGTAGCTCGTGGTATGTTACTCAAATATGAGCCTGAAGTGCAGTCATACCACCCTGTTGTGATGCAAGCCAGCAACTGTCCAGATTTCCAGCAAATGTCGGGGATTTTGGCATCATACTTTTCATCTGTCCCTCTTAGTGTAATTTTTCTGGCAAAATTGTGACAAGTATACACCTAGAATGATAGGTATTTAAATTTCAATTGTCTTTTTTGCTTTCACGAAATGCAAGGCGACTCCAACCTCTTTATTCTCTCAACTTTCTAAAATTACTCAGTCAGATTTAAAATCCATCCGTGGGTTGGGATCCTTTGTGCGGTCAGCAACCTCTTCGTTAAACAGCTGTCAAGTGTAAAATAATTTGAATTTTACTTCTCTAGAGGTTATACATAATGATTTTGGTGCCTGGTAATGACAGCAGTCTAAGTACAGAGTTCACGTATAAATGCTCCTGATTTGGACCGTGTTGCCATTGGTTCTACGTCGCTATGCACACGTTTCCTGGGCACAGTAGCCAATACCAAAATTGTGCGGTACATGCCTAATCTACTTGTACATATTAGCAAACAGCTCTGCGCATGACTGGCTGAAATAAATCTGTAATCCTTGTATTTGTGATTTACTATTTCTACATATGAGATTATGCAGATGAATAATTTAGTCTTCCGTGATCCGATTACTCCTGGTGTTCTCCCTTCTTTTTTAGTTTCGCTGTTGAAATGTCATTTCAAGGTCAGACTTCAAGACAGGGTTATCAGTTTGAGCCTACCCATCGCCCAGGAAAGCCTAGGAGGAAACGGCGTATGAGCACCAGCAATGACAGTGAAGAGCCAACTGTACACCCTGAAGGCTATAGTCTAGTGGACACAGTGGTGCTTCTGCGGCCGCTTCACAATTATGAGCACAGAATGCGCATGTCACTGCTGTGTCTCATCACCACGAGCGATCGAAAAATGGAGACAAATCTCAGTATCAGAAAGTAACACATGCATCACCATCCACCCGTAATTCGAAACCGCTTGCTTATTACCATACGTCCTAGAAATGCTATATAGATATCACTGTACGCTTAGAGGAAGATACCGACTCACACAGTGGACAAACAGGTAAATGTTTCAATGGTTACTCTGCTGCTGAAGTGGGACTGACTGACTGCTTCTGCTACATATTGTAATGTGTAAAGGGAGGGCATAGTTAGCAACAATTCATGTTAGAAGCATTACAACTATACAGCTGTTTGTATGTATCGGGGGCTCATATGTGCAAGTGGCTAGTGCTGCACGCAACTTGAATATCATTGGTAAAAGCATTGTCGCTTGACATGTATGCACATAGCCATACCGTCGCAGTTGCTGAAAGTTCAGAAGCATATCTGGACAAATGTCGACTGCTTAGTACATGGTGCAAATTACTGAAATTTGTTTTGTTTCAGGTTGTACCACCTGTTTGCCTACAGAGCGTATGTCTTGTGGGTGCATAACAATCACAAACTTGGATTCGGAAATCGCATGATACTTCCCACGTGTGTTGTAGCACGAATAAGAGCTGAATTTCCCGCTGAGAAAATGATGGTTACACTGGGTTTCAGCCGTTTGAAGGACTATGGATTTTCTCTGAGCATTGATATGGACTTCTGGTCATCTAAGTTTGTTTATACGAAAAGGAATGCTATTATACATTAATGTAACACTCCTGAATGCACACTGTAATGGAGAGTCATAAAGTGTTGGAATCATCAGATTAAGATGCGTTTGTGATGAATGTTGACCCGACAATGTCTTCATAAAACAATTAGATTTTCATTTCTGATCAATTGTGGACCACCGTACAGTCTTGCCAGTGATGCAGAAAGTTGGGTGATTCATATGTACACTCAACTACAACTACCTGTCAGTGGTATAATATTTCATTATAGTATGTAGCTGTGGATTCTCCCATGATGCCACTGTAAAAGCATACTTTTAAGAACATGTGTGTACTGGATAAAGGAAGGTTAGGCAATGCAACTTCTCTTGGCTATTGTGCAGTTTTCAGTGTGTGCATCTAACATTTTTACAATTAATTTTTCATGGTAGGTCACAGTATGTTCAGCTGAGATTTTAGACTAATCCATCCCGAATTGGATATACGGTTCTATTACTGATGTTGCTAGCTTCCTCAGTTAGCGTCATAATCCTGCAAAAGCAATAAATTACATAGTTGAAGTATGGTTTTCGGTATGGTATTGACAAAGGCAACAGATGGCACATGTTAATATGGATGCATTGCAGACTAACATATTTAGTTTCTTTTGCCAACAGTCAGAAGTGTTTTGATTTTACATAAAGTCTGATCAATGGTGACTCGCACCAAGGCCATTTAGAGACATAAGGTACTGCTGCTATGGCGGGTGGGTGCTCTGTGGGTAATCGCGGGAGATTTTTGCGGCTAAGTCTTGCTCAGCATTGCTGAATGGACTGGGGTATTGCTGTCAATTAATGGATGGGTTCAAAACATACACGGCATTTACCCGTTTGGTGTCGCTGGGTAATGAATTACTTTTCTGTTGCTGGATTTTTAATAGAGAAATAAATTAGCCGTGATGCTGAACTTTGCAGAAGCTAGATTACAAGTAACCCACCATGTCATGCATTATTTTCTAATGAGTCATGAGTTGCAACATGCTTGGATAATTCAGTCTTCAGTTCACAATGTATTTCTCTTTCTTGTAGATGTACAACAGCCATGCCTCAGTGCTTTGCATATGGTTGCCGCATTTGCCGAGACTGTCTGCCACCCGGTGTATCATTCCATCGGTTTCCACGCGATATCAAAGTGTGTATCCGATGGGTGGTTAACTGTGGCACAGACGTCGGTAACAAGTCAATTTGTCAAAACTGAGGTAACCAGAGCAAAGCCACGGCATTTCCTGTGTTCAAACCATTTCGAAGAGAGCCAGTTTGAAATGAATTTTATGCAACAGTTACTTCGAGGGCAAGAAGCCACGACGTCCAATTAGGAGACTAATTAGAAATGCGGTGCCTACATTATTTGGTTTCTCCACAAAAAATCCACGGACATCAACAATAAGTCGCCTTCAGCACAAACACAAAAGTAAGCAAACATTTGACCTAAAGATTATTTGTTTAGTAGCAAATCTGTCCAGTAAGTACTGTGGAAATTGTAATGGTTGGTATAAGTTTATGTATTTTCTAACTATTGCAGATTATCGATGAACTACTAACTACCACATAGCCCACATTACCAGAGATTGTGACGGAACTGTCGCAAAACCACAAGTTAAGTTTTTGCTGCATTAGATTTTTCAGTTGAGTATCATGCTGCGATTCTGGTCACCTTTCAATTGTGACAAGTCATTGAGGTTAGACTGTTGCCTTTGACAGATGACAGTGCAGTGAAACGTACTGTGAAATGTAAGCAAAGTGAACCAGCAGCTGAATTAGTACAACAGAATGATGAAGAGCAACCAGAATACCGTCCGGCCTGTCAAGAACATGTGGAGATAAGCTGTAATCCGTACTTGCAGAAAATAGACTAGACAAGCATTTCGTTGCTATACTGCTATGCTTATGTATGTCACAGTAAGCTTGATTTCCATAGGCAATATAAGAACTGCTATTTTCAAGTGGACATGGAAGAATGTCTCTGCTCTTAATGTTGTGTCTTCACACAAGTGTGAAGTGTTGACAGGCTTATAGGCTTTCACTGATGACCAATCCTTGATTAATGGAAAACTGGTTTATGAGTTGATGACACAGCATGTCATGTCAGCCATGTGTAAATGGTGTTTTCCTGATTCATGTTTGTATCAGAGGACAATTCATGGTTGACTGTCGATTTTAAGGAGAGGATTTTTATATACGCATTTTTAATAAGGGGGAAAGTACTGCACTAACTTACAGCAAACCTTTGTAGCGTGCTGAAAGACATACATGATAATGTGAAACTTAAAGTAATCTGAAGGGAGGGTCTGCTCAGAATTCAAAAATCTGAAAATTGGCATTTTGGTTTACTGTCCGGAAATTGGTTGATGCCATGTGTATAATTTGTCAATTGAAATTCAGCCATTGAGGTGGATGTAGTCATGCACTGTTTTTTTACCTACATTTAAGGTGCTGACAGAGTACCTTCTATGACTATGCCCTTAGTAATGTCAAAGCTATTGCAGGTGCAAGCAGCAGATTTGGAGGAAGAGGTGGTGCAAGACATGGAGGTATACACAAGGGCAATTCATATTTGTAGTATGAAGACAGTGGCATGTCAAAGTCAAAGTTCCGTAGAAAAGGTTGTAGTGTAGGAGTGCAAGCCAAGTTAGAGGATAGAGTAAGCCAACCGTGTAAGATGATTGATGCAGCTGTACAGTTTCCAGAGGTTGCAGTGTCGCCACTGATGGACCACACGTATGTCAATAAGTCCAAAGCTGTTCAGACAGACAGCTGTGAACTGGGACTTGAAGTTTACAGTTGTACAAAATTGGGAACATGTAACAGGAGAGTGACTGAAGATCTTCAGCAAGAGGATTATGGTGTCAGTGAGGCATCCACAAGTAGATCCAGTACATATACGCCTCTACAAATAAAGGCTTGTAGCACCCCCGTCAAGCTTCCAGCAGAAGTAATTCAGAGAAGCATGATTAGTGAATCCTCATTTTCACAGTGCGGAAGTGATGATGAGAAGGATGCAGACTGGTGCTACCCTCCAGAGAGCATGTTAACCTCAGGGATGGAAGACACAGTTGAAGAACTTGAAGATGAAAAGATAAGTGAGCCCAAGATCATTGTATTCGAATCGTGCCTTGATTCTCTACTCTTGAAACGGACATGTCCTCAATGCAAAACAGCAGCAGTGGAAGTGGAAAAGAGATTGAAGATGGGTTTCTGTGCATTTGTGAAGGTGTCCTGCATTAGTGGACATGAAGTTCTGCAGTGGCAAAGTCAACCGGTAATAGGTCAAATGCCAGCTGGAAATCTACTGCTTGCATCATCTGTACTTTTCAGTGGAAGTACATATGCCCATATTGCACAATTTTGTGCACATGTAGGACTAATTTATAAGTGAGACAACCTTCTATTCAATTCAATGAGTACACTTGTTTCCAGTGCTTCAACATACCTGGACTGAGCATCATAGGCGGCTGCTGGAAGATGCAAAGGGTAAGGAAATCAAGCTTGCTGCAGACGGCCGATGCGACAGTCCTGGATATTCAGCAAAGTATTGCTGCTATAGTATGATGGACTTAGATTATGGAAAGATCAATTATGACCTGGAGCAGGTTACCACCGGAGTTGCTTTGTAGCACTGGAGAAGAAAACTTTCAAGAAATGTAGGACTAATTTGATGGATAAGAATTTAAAGGTACGACTTGTGGCAACTGACAAACATCGTGGGATTAGATTCTTGATGCAGAAAATTTCCAGAGGTTGAACACCAGTTTGATGTGTGGCATATGTCAAAAAGCCTGACAAAGAAAAAAGCTGAAGCGGGAAAAAGGCAAGGGAGATGTGAATTACTGCAGTGGTGCCACAGCATTTCCAATCACCTGTGGTGGTGGTCTGAAACATGTGAAGGAAATGAAGTTGTCCTTGAGGAAAAATGGTCTTTGCTCTACAATGTTAGACAGTCACAGCTGGAGTGGTGCAATGAAGGTTTCCTGTTGTGGTCATGAGATGCCAGTGATAGACGGAGATGAGAAGTGGCTCGAAGATGATGCGTGTCACAGCTCATTAAGGAAGATTGTTTCAAACATGGCATTTCTTAAAGATCTGACGCACATCACGAAGTTCTGCCACACTGGAAACCTGGAAGTGTTCCATGCATTACTATGCTGGTACTGCCCCAAATTTGAGCACTTCAGCTTTGCAGGAATAAAAGCACGAATCATACTTGCCATCCTTGATCATAATGAGAACCACAACCAGGAACAAGCAATTGTCCGATGCCCTACCAATAAGTCAGCTTCTAAAGGCGAGCTTCGATACAGAGTGGTATACCCAAAGGCAACAGGAATGGGTGGCGAAACCAATATTTGAGAAGCGAAGGTTCGACTACATTTATGACCTCATGATGGAAGTAGTACGAGCCAAAAGTTATTTTAGTAATTTCACCCATGTTAGTACCAACTTTGCCAAAGAATATAGCTAGGTGTGAGCGGCCAGAGAAGATGCAGGTGATTGCAAAACACATTTCTAGATTTGGAAAAAGTAATGAAAAAGCAAGGTGATATTTAACAGTAGCAAGTCCTGTAGTTTACTGTGGTGCTTACATATGTCGGAGCATATGCTATGTGTGTGGACTAAACAGTGATGCTGAATGTTATAACAGTTTACATATTGGATTCCCAGAGACGTGTTGCTGTCATGTAGTTTAATTGGATTGCGATTTGCAGTGTATAGTGGTATCAAGCATGTCCAGGTGTAATGCAATAAATCTGTGGTGTGTTTAAGGAATCAATGAACGGTCATATGTGAAAGTCACTGACCCTTTATTATTATGAACCCAATCTCAGTATACAGCTAGTAGTGTTTAGTTGGAATCTGGTGCGGCTGAATAAGGTTTGACGTTAAAGAAAAAGTTATGTACCTACCATAACGTTTCCATGTTAGTCGTCTATCTCGCCTTCTTTCTTGCTGGTTGGGATGCTCCGACTATTTACTGGCTCAAGGCTACCCCTTATCCCATGATGCCTAGCGCTAGCTACACAGATCTCGTTTGAAATAGCTAACCCCAGCCATAGCCATAGAATGAACCCCTCCAAACAAAAGGTTGAGCATACCTGTCATACTCTCAAAGTCAGTAGAGGAAACAAACCAGAGAACACTCAGCCAGTGAAAACTGAACTCCTCTCGGTCCAATAGGACAGGGGGGTGGAGGGGGAGGACGCAAGAAAGGAGAGATGAAGACGACTAACATGGAATGTTATGGTAGGTACATAACTTCATGTTAAGTTGTCTATCTCCCCTACATTCTTGCTGGCTGGGACAGCGTCCCTAGCACCTACAATCCTGGGCGGCTCATTGGAACAGACTTTTCAGAACTGTGGAACCAAAGTTAGCTCTGCTCCTGGAGACCATATATCCAACTTGTAATGAGAAATAAAGGTATCAGGGTTTGCCCACGTAGCAGCTGCACAGATAGTCCATGGGCAACCAAGAGTGGAAGGCTACAGAGGTGACCAAAGCCCTAGTACAATGACCTTTCGGTTTGACAGACAACTCTTTCTCAGTTGATAGATGAAGGTAATAATGTGAAACAACCACCTGGAGACAAGGTCACTTTGGAAACTGGGAGACCTCGTTTGCGCAGAGTATAGTAAAGGAAATGTTGGTCCGACTTCCTTATATCCTTTGTTCTATGCAGGAAAAAACACAATGGTCTATGAACATCCAATTGGTGTAATTTGTATTCTGCCTTGTTGGTATGGTTAGGGAAAAACACTGAGGTCTATACATTGGTCTAGATTATTTTCTGAGCAGACTTTCGGAAGGAAAGAGGGATTAGTCCTCAGAGCAACCCTGTCCTTTTGAAAAACTAAGAACGGAGGATGAAAACTTAGTGCCTGAAGTTGAGAGACACGTCTGGCTGAAGTAACTACCAGAGAGAGTTTTCCAAGATAGAAACTTAATGGAGCAGGACGCTGCAGGTTCAAAGGGGGGCATAATTAAGGAGGTTAGTACCAAATTAAGGTTCCAAGGAGGAGGGGGATCTCTCACTGGGGGCCAAAGGAGAGTAGTCCTTCTTAGAAAAGCTTTACATAGCTTGAGAGACAATGTTTGCATTAGACAACCCAACATGAAAGTTAGAGACAGCCGCCAATTGAACCCTGATTGTAGCAGAAGCGGACCCAGAATGAAAAAGTTCTGCTAGAAACTCCAAAGATTCCATGGACTGGGGCTGAAAAGGGATGTTCCTAGCCTCTGCCCAACAAGAAAAACGTTTCCATTTGCTAGCACAAGTCTTTCTAGTGGCTGACTTGAGAGGAAACAATCTCACGAACGGCTGGGGAAATGCTGGAAAGTCTGGCTAAGGTTGGAAGTGGAGCAACTAAGTTGTGAGCTGGAGTGTTTGGAGGGATTGATGCAGCCCATCTAATTGATGAATCAGTAGGTCTGGAATAGGATCCAGAGTCCACGGCGGCTCGAGAAGGTAACAGTGCAGGAATGGGAACCATATCTGTCGATGCCAGTATGGGGCAATGAGGATCATTTCGCAAACCAACAAAATCGCTTTCTGTATGAGTTTCGGTATCAGAGGAAACGGAGGGAAGGTATAAAGAAGTCCCTGAGGCCAATCGTGGACTAGAGGGTCTCTGGGAGAGTGACCGGGAAGCGGAAGTATTTGCTGCATTTGCTGTTGAAGGGGGTGGGAAACAGATCGCAGCAAGGCTGTCCCCATTTGCGGAAGATCAGATCCACAACTACTTGATTCAGAGACCACTGTGCGCTTTTTGCATGTTTCTGTAATCATGATCATGTGAGACATGGGCAGCTGTTGAAAAGACCACTGTGTGAACAGAAGCCACTGAAGGACTTCCTGGATGACTTTTCTAGTAGTTTTGAAACTTCTATGACTGCTTGGTCCCTCAGATTTGGTAGAACATCTTGAAGGGATTTGCTTGACGGCAAGGGGGGCTGAGAGAAAGGAATTTTGTAACCTCCGGATATAATTGACCGTACCCATTTGTCTTGCATTACATTTTGCCAGGCTTTTGGGTACAGTGAAAGTCTTCCACTGACTGCCTACAGAGGCGGCAAACCCTTCAAGGGTGTTGAAAGGGATTCTCAGAGTAGGATTCTCTGCTGCCCTGGTTCTGCGGACTCGCACTGCCACGAGGGCGCAGTCCATTGTTGCTTCCCCCTCTGCCCCTGGAGGAAAAATCGCTACGTGTATCAGGTGAGGCTCCCTGGGATTTCCAGGACCACATTTTGCCACTCTAACCCTTGGGGTATGGTCTGGAAGGAGTGGAAAAACTGACTCCCACGGCAGAGAGTCTCTTTCCTTCTTGCTCACACCTAGTCAGTGTCTTTCACCTGTGGTCCAAAAAGAAAGTAATCAAAGGGGGTGTTGGTGAATGACGCTCTAAAGGGTTCCGCAAAATTACACAGCCGCATCCATGCTAAGGGCCACGCCTGTACCTGCGGCTCGACTCGCACCATCGGCTGCATAGGAAATGAGCCTCATGGAGGAGCTGACTACAGAATTAATTGTCGCCAGCTGGGAAGCCACTTTAGCTTGAGCCCCCTCAGCTGATGGATCTTGAAGGGCATCTCCGAGCTCTTTAAGGAGATCCCTCTGAAGCCGGGAAAAATGGCATAAATAATTCAATGACCTCACAGAAAAGGTCGCCGACACAAACATTCACTTCCCGTATCTATCCATAGTCCTAGACTCTTTGTTAGGATGATGGACAGACGAAGAAGTTTCCACCAACTCTTTTTTAGTGGCTGTTGCAACCACCATGGCATCCACAGGAACACCTTTTGGTAAGGAACTGCTTATCAAGGGATGCAGTGATAAACTTGCAAGGTCTCCTCAGGGTTGGTTCCACTGTATCCGGGGCTGACCAAGCCTTTCGAGCCACCACTGACACAAGTGGATCGAAAGGCGGAGAAACCCAGGAGATGGAAGGTCTGGAACCGAACACATCCAGGAATACAGACATCCTCGGTAGGGGCTAGGGGATTCCAGTTCCCCCTCTGCTTAAGCATTTCTAAGATGTCCGAGAAGGAATCATCTTCAGAGGGGGACCCTTCCGAATCATCTAAGTCTGTATTCAGAAGTGAAAGACTCAGGGGAGTCAATGCGTTTCCTCTTGCACTTCAGAGGCCTCCCCTGATCATTCAGAGGAGCCCCATCGTAAGAGGAGGAAATGCCCAATGGGGTGCCCTGGAATGCCGGTTCCCCACGCTTGGGTTCTGGAGGAGGAGCAGAGATTGACGCAAGCACTACTGGGGACGGGGCCAGTGGAGTCGATAGTGCAGCTGACTCAGAGGCCAGCACACTCCTCATGACATCGAAGGCATCCCCTGCCACGATGCAGAGAAGACTCCAGTTCTGAGGAAATCTGAATCCTTCTCCGCACAGAGGGAGACTGCTCCAAGGCCAATGTAGGAGCAAAGCTCACTTGCGCTGAACCTCCGAGAGGGAGAACGGGGTCGGAGAAGGGTCTGATGCCACTCGCCCCCTGTGAGCAGACGAGGGAGCCACGGCGCCCAGATCCCATGGACGGCACCATCGAGGGAATCTGAGCAGACGATGGCACCGGAGAAATAGTTTTCGGAGCAGACGGTTCCACTACTCGAACCCCAACAAACTCCGGCTCCGAGCTCAAGGGAGTCTGAGGACCAACATCGATAGAAGTGGATGGAGCTGACACCGGTTGAGGGCTGGACAACGTCTTGGCAAGTGCCTGCAACTTCAGCAACCTACTGACCACTCTCTCCACATCGTGATCTAAGAAACTAGAGGATAGAGAGGAGTGGGAAGATCTGTGACTGCGCTCACTCTGAAGCAGGGGAGACAGAGAAGCAGAGTGTATCGATTCCAGAGACGGGGTCCTCAGCCTCTTGTGGCTCCACGACGGCTCTGAAGATTCTGATGGAGCCAACGGGGAGATTGTCTCATCGGTTCTGGCCGGAACCAAAGTAGCAGGTAAAGTCTGAACCAATGACTGCTCCGAGCTTGGAGCCGATGATTTAATAGGTGTTGAGGATGGCAAAGGCTGAGTCTTGGCCGGTGAATCCTGGGGCTTTAAAAGACCCCTAAGAAGCAGTGTATTCTTACACTCCTGCAGAACTTTTGGACTAAATGCATGGCAGATTGCACCTGCAGGACTCTTGTTCTCAGCGCCTAAGCAATAGACGCAAGAAGTGTACCCATCTGTCAGACATTTTCTGACAGCATGAGTCACACTTCTTGAATCCAGACACCTTGGATTCTTTAGACATCCTGTATCCAAAAAGGAAATTACCACAACAGTTAACACCAAAATACAGATTACAGAAAAACACAGTATCTGCAGACTAAAGCTAAAGATTTTTTTTTTTAAACTAGGAAGCCTCTAACTCAAATGGCTACCTAAAAAGAAGATAGAAGAAAAGCCTCTAATCTAAACGCTAGATAAGAAAGGGATAGGCGGGGAGGGTGAGAACTCTAACTTAAACGAGTTCTAAGGGAAGGACTACAATTACACCTAACTAATACAAGTTATAGGACTAAAAATAAAGAATAACTCCTAGAAAAATATACAATTTTCAGGAGAAAGTTTTATCAGTAAATCAATACAAACCTGAGCCAGTAAAACACCTCGCAGCCGAAGCCGCAAATGAGATCTGGGTAGCTAGCGCTAGGCATCATGGGATAAGGGGTAGCCTTGAGCCAGTAAACAGCTCTCGAGCTATAAAAGATGGCAGAGTCGGAGCAGAGGATAGGCTCAGATCCCAACCAGCAAGAACGAAGGCGAGATAGACAACTTAACATCTGATAATTCATTTCTAGGACTTTTTGTATTTGGTCACATTTGTGACATGGTGTTGCTGATGACATTGTTTGTGGAGTGTACTGTTAATTTGGGTGAGCATGTTGACAATGCACTGTAGGTAATGTGTGCTGGTCCTTGAGTAGACAATTTAAGAATACATGTGAAAAGGAGTATTGACTGTTTGCAGCAGTTGATATTTTCCAATACCAAAGTAGACTGGCGAGAACAGCATGTAGTGCATAATTACCTTGATATACTGTGTGGTAAGCAAGTGATATTTGGAGAATGTGATGGTCGGTTTGAAAAAATTATTATGAGAAATGGTTAATTTGGTATGTGTTGGACAATGATGCATATAAATATTGCACGTTTGGGTGTTGTGTTGAAGCAGTTTATGTAGTGGTTGCTTGAATGGTGAAGTACCATTCATGTTTGTCAGATTTTTGGACAGCTGCAGTTACGATATATGGAGTTACGTGATAAAGATTACCGATTCTTGGAAAAAGTCAGGTGTCTAGCATTAATAACATGGTACAAGTGAGTGGAAGCAACATGATTTGTATGTGTTGTGTGTGGTGTGTGTGGTGACGCGAGTGCAGCTCTGACTGCAGCTGCAAGTAGTGTTGTGGTGTGAATGGACCTCTGTGATGCTGGCTACCTTGATGCGGTACAGAGGCTTCTGACAATAGTGCAATATCAAGTTTGACAATTGTACATTGTAACCAAAAGCCAGCTTTCGTTGAACACTGACATGATGGCTTTGGAGACATGGTATAGTATGTTGCACGAGTATTACTTAAAAATTGATCTGGAAGGTATGACCTGAAGAAAAATTGATCTGGAAGGTATCGCATGAAGAACTGAAGGTCATCTTCCACTGACAGGTGTTGTGCAAGAACCATCATGGTGAGAGATTCATCTGTGGAGCAGTCGTGTGGAATCCTGGCAACCGGTTATTTCGTGAAAAAATAAGTGGCTTGGCTGTGGTATTGTGCAAGGTTGGAACTTGAGTGGGACACGTGTTCTCCAAACATCTACTAGTACATGCACACCAAGATGGGCTGCAGCACTGGTTTGCAGTGACGTTATGTAAGGTAAGTGGATTACACTTGTAAATACTTCCCAAGAAATAAATGTGAAATGCAGTGTCTGACACTGCTCCATACTGCCTAATAGAGATAAACGTTAAATGATAATTCTGGTCTGCCTTGTGCAAGACTTAATACATATGTAACAGGCAACCAAGTCCTCAAAAAGTACAGTTTTGTACCCACCATAAATGTAGATGTTAGTATGTTCACACTGCTGCAGTCATCACACTTTGGTTATCTGCAGTCAGGCGGTCCCGCAGTCGGCCCGAGTTCCAAAGTCTTGGTCCGGCATCGGTTGCTGTCGCTTCTTCCCTGACATCAGTATGACAGGGGTATAAAAGAGGCAGCAGACGCCATTTTCTTCAGGTTTTTTTTGCCCCAGATGTCAGGTGCCCCCAAATAGGAAGGCAATACATAATCCCAACTAAATTACATAAACAGAAAACAATAGCTACAGCTGCAAGCAAATACACCATATAGAAATACATCTTAGAGATTGTATAAACAGGGAGCTATAGATAAAACCCAGGTAAGAAGAGGGGAAGGTGGGAGGGTAACCTGGACTGCAGCAGTGTGAACATTCCAACATCTACATTTATGGTAGGTACAAAACTGTACTATGTTCATCATGTTACACTGCTGCAGTCATCACACTTGGGTTGAATCCCAAAGCTAAGGCTGGGCGGTTGGTACTAAACAGGGTTTGGAGAAGCTAGTAGGTCCTGCAAAACTGCAGTGGCAAAGCCAGCTCTGGTTTTTGAGTATAGAGCTAAGTGGTAGTGCTTGGTGAAGGTGTGCACTGAACTCCAAGTTGCAGCTTCCAAAATATACTTGGTTGGTACCCCTCTGAGGAAGGCTGCTGATGTTGCTGTAGCCCTGGTGGAATGAGGCCTAATGTTATCAGGTACAGGTTTCCCATGGTGTGTGTAGCAGAAACGGATATAATGTCCTATCCATTTTGAAATGGTCTGTTTTAATATAGGCTTTCCTTGAGATCCTGCAGCATAGGATACAAAGAGCTGATCAGATTTTCTGAAAACCTTTGTTTTATCCAAGTAGAAACGTAATTGCCTGCGAATGTCCAAAGAGTGTAGGAGCCTTCCCCCTTTATTCTGGGGGTTTGGATAAAAGGTGGGTAAATGAATGGTTTGGTTTAGAGCCACACTGGATACTACCTTTGGCATAAAGGAAAGGTTAGCTCGTAAAGAGACTGTCTTGATGAAAGGCTCCACTGCCATTGGGGCCTGTAGCTCAGACTCTTCGTGCTGAAGTTATTGCTAGCAGCAGGGCAGTTTTCCATGATAAAAATTGTAAATCAGCTGAAAAAGCTGGCTCAAAGGGCGGTAGTGTGTTTCCAATTGTCTGGGTCTCCTGGCCTCCAGAATGACATCCATAACAGCTGTAGAGAGAAGTGTTGACTGGTTGTTTAGATAATCTGCCATGCAGCCAGATTTAAAGTCTTGAGCTGGCTGTGTAGAAACTGATTGTTTTGCTGAGTCAGCAGGTGAGGAATTTGAGTTAAAATCCATGGTGGGCCTTGAGCCATGTTCCTTAATATTGGATACCAATGTTGGCGTGGCCAGTCTGGAGCAATGAGCATCATTTGTGGTCTCTCTAATCTGGCTTTTAGCAGCACCTTTGCCAGAAGAGGCAGTAGAGGAAAGGCATACACTGTTGGTGTTTTCCAACTGAATGAGAGTGTGTCCACTTACCAAGCTAGTGTGTGGTATATCCTTGTGCACAACTTTCGCAGTTGGTAGTTTTGGGGGGGGAGGCAAACAGATCTATGTCTCTGCTCCCCCATTTTTGAGTTATAATTGTGAATACTTGTGGGTCTAGTTTCCACTCGTGATGATCCATGATATTTCTTGGTTCGTCTGCCAATGTATTTTTCTTTCCTGGCAGGAATCGTGCTTGTAGTTGAACTTGGTAGGTCAGTGCTGTGTTCCACAAGGTCATTGCTTGCCTGCATAGGGGGTAGGAATGTGTGCCCCCTTGTTTATGTACATCACTGTGGTGTTGTCCATCTTTATTAGAAGTTGTCCTGGATATAGGAGGTCCTGGAAAGCTGTTAGGGCATTTTGTACAGCTAGCATATCTTTTTGATTGATGTGGAGATGCATTTGATCTGCAGACCATTTGCCCTGAATACACTGTCCTGCCATGTGTGCTCCCCAGGCATAATCCGATGCATCTGTTGTCATTGTTTGCCTGGCTGTGGGCAAGGTGAAAGGCTGACCCCTTGTTGATGTGACATGCCCGAGCCCACCATAGAAACTCCTGTTGAAGGCAGGGAATTAGTGGCATTATTGTTTCCAAGCTGTGGCTGTGTTGAGTCCATACGCTTTTTCAGGTACCATTGTAATTTCCTCATATGCAGTTTGGCATATGGTAGTAGTATGCAAGATGCCATGAATCCCAGGGCCTGCAGAATCTTTCTTGCAGGGGAGTTGGGTCTTTGTTGCCATCATTTTGAAGTATTGAGTCAGTTGTCCTTGCTTGTCTGGCGTGAGATAAGCCATCTGGGCCGTTGTATTTAAGTTGGCACCCAGGAATGTGCCTTGTGAGGGCACTAGTTTTGACTTCTTTTCGTTTACTGTGTACCCTAGGCAACTTAGTAGGGTTTTTTTTTTTACCAACGCCACATGTTTTAAAAGAATGTCCTTCCTGTCTGATTGAATAAGGCAGTCCAGGTATGGATATATTTGGATTTCTCTTTGTCTGCAGTATGCAATTACTGGTGGCAGGCATTTTGTGAAGACCCTGGACGCAGTAGATAAGCCAAAGGGCAGTGCAGAGAATAGTTAATGAGTTGTACTTGCTATAAAATCGGAGGTATCTTCTGCAATTTTGTCTGATAGGGACATGCAGGTATGCCTCCTTGAGGTCCGTTATTAGCCAAGCCTTCGTGCCCAGCATGGGAAGAAGTTGCTGTAGTGTGAGCATCTTGAATTTGGGTACTCCCAGGTATGTGTTTAGAATTGAAAGGTCCAGAATGGGTCTTCCAGGCTTTGTCCTTTCGGGGAACCAAAGTCTTGAGTAAAATCCTTGTCCTTGCTCCTGTGTAGGAACTTGTTGAATGGCTCATGTCCAGGAGTGCTGTAATTTGTCTTTGAGCCTCCGCCCATTGATTTGATGGCAGGTTCGGCATTCCTTTTATCCCTGGTAAAGTGTGAAAGTGGAACCTGTATCCTTGAGTTACAATATTTAGGACCCATTTGTCTTTTGCGATGATGTGCCAATTGTCTGCAAAAAGTGCAAGTTTTCCTCCCAAGAGAGCTGCCAAGAGTGATTTGCTTGGCAGTCTGAGGGGTAAGTCATTGAGATGGTCTTCCGATAGTTTGAGACCTGTCTTCCGATAGTTTGAGACCTGTCTTCCGATAGTTTGAGACCTGTCTTCCGATAGTTTGAGACCTGTCTTCCGATAGTTTGAGACCTGTCTTCTCCTCCTTTCTGGGTTGTGGCACCCCATTGTCGTGGCTTGTAAGAGCCTTGTGGCTGACCTCTGCCCCTTGGGCGTCTATTTGCCCCTCTGTGGTCTGTCAGAAGTTGGAAAAGGACCAGTTTTTGGTTGGTCAATTTCTGCTGAAACGAGGGGGTTGAACCTGTAAAAAATCCTTTACCGTCTGCATAGATTTTGCCTCATCTTCCATTTTCTTTAAAATCTCTTCTGCTTTCACACCAAATAAAACATCCTGCTGTAAGGGTGCATCCAATAACTGCTTTAACATGATCAGGTAAAGTTTGTTCTTTTAACCAAGCATGCCTACTAATGACAGACCCTGTTACAGCTGCTCTGCAAGAAGCTTCCAATGAATCAAATCCACATTGCAAAGTATGTTTTCCCACTTGTTCTGCTGCATGCAACAAATCTTGCATTTCCTTGTAATCAGGCTGCTCTGTATGTGTGCTCATTTTTTGTTTTAATTGAGACATCAAATATTGTTGATATTTCAGCATGTGAAACTGGCAATTTAAGGCCCTCATAGCTAGAGTAGCTGAGGTATATACTTTCTTTCCCCATCTGTCTAGTGCTCTAGAATCCCTTTCAGACGGTACAGGATTTTTAGCAATAGAGGCCTTAACCCCTCTGGGACCCTGAGAAATGGTTTCTGGGTCAGCAACAGGGCTTTTATATAGGAATTTATGTGAGTCAGGGACTCTGTAGTATCTGTCTGGTTTGACTGGTGCAGGAGATAATGAATCTGGGTTAAGGCTAGTTTCTGAATAAACATCATCCACAATGTCTAACAGGTGGAATAGCAAGGGGTCTGTGCTGGGATAGTAAGAGGAACTCTCGGAGCCTTTTCTTAGAATCAGAGTAATCCTGACCTTCCCAGTGGAAATGTTCCCTCATGGTATGTAAAGTTTACCCAAAAGAGTAGTCTTCTGGGGGAGATGCTGAAGGAAGACTCTTCAGCATCAGAGTCTTCATAAGTAGGAAAAGAGTACTCCTGTTCCTCAGAAGAATCTGAGGAAATGGAAACCTGGTCAGAGGAAGCGTAGTCATCCTCCAGTCTAGGCCTTTTGTCAGGTGGGGGATGGGAACCCCTGATTAGGGTAATTAAGTCTTCGGCCATCTTAAGCATCTGTTTCTTAGGCATGGGGCCTTGCACTGGACTGCTGTACAGGCTTCCTTACTTCTAATGGGGTTTTCAGTTTTGCAAAGGATTTAATAAGTGTAGTCGGTCTGAAGACACCTTCAGCAACTGACTGACTTTCAACTGCACCGGAATCTCCTTCAGCCATGGAGTCGGAAGGGCCTAAAGATATAGGCTCTGGAGGCCCTGCAATCACCGCTTGGGAGTCAGATGCAGGCTGGGGTTCTAAATCAGCGGTAGTCAGGGGCTGCGTAGGCGCCTCACCGAAAACCGGAGAACCGGCGACTGGCCTAGCAGAGGCCTCGGTGTCTGGTTTGGGTCTCGGCTGCCTGTCCTTATCTTTCCGCTTTTTATGCATCCCGGTCATCAGTCGCTCCGACGGCATGGTACATTTAAATTTTCTACCAAAATAATGTCGGGCGAAATCAGACGTTTAATAGTTCGTTTGTTAAACCTAGGACAAAACAGACAACCTGTGACATCGTGGTCTGGGCCTAGGCAAGGGATACAATAAGAATGAAACTCCTTATGAGGTATTTGCTTCCCACAAGAAATGCAATTAACTTTTTCTGACATCGGACTGAGGCAAGAAAAGGATCCCCAATGGGGTACTTAGCTTTATTGAAGACTTCGGTCTGAAATTCGATGTGAAAATCTCAGGAGTCGGCCGACCGGCACTTGAACTGCTTCAGCTTCGGGCACCGCGCAAGAAAGACTGAAGAAAATGGCGTTGGCTGCCTTCTACCCCTGGCGCACTGACATCAGGGAAGAAGCAACAGACGCCGGACGAAGACTTTGGAACTCAGGCCGACTGTGGGATCGTCTGATGGCAGATGACCCAAGTGTGATGACTGCAGCAGTGTAACACAATGAACATCTGTCTGCTACAGTCATGAGCAACATTTTTGAGCACTTGGTCACAGTGTTGTGGATAGTACACTGAGGACAGACATTTGATTACAGATATCCCATAATATACAAAGATGGTTACTCTTAAGTGAATAAGATTATGGAGAGATTGCTCACAGGACCATATAGAAACTTTTGTGATAGCTTTGAACCTATGAACCCCATTTGCCTGAAGGCATTTAGAAGCCTACTCCAGAATGCGTTTGCTTTCGCCGCCCAATAAGATTAGTTCCTGTGCCTCTGTCCAACAGAGCCACTAATGTGATCCCAGGGGTAAACTTTCTCATCCACTCAAGGTTTCTCTTGGAGTGTTAGCAAAGGTCTCTGCCTAATGCAGATTGGAATCTTGTTCCAAAGCATGGGAAGTCTATGGGACAGGAATCTATCCCTCCAGCATGTTCCATTTATTGTTGTGAGGTTTAGATCCCTAGAACGTGTGGCTCGAGGGGATAATGTTTTCTTTAGGTGGAATATGTCCATCAATTCTTGGTTGGACATGGCCTTGTATGCGAGGCAGAGATCACCTCTGAGCAGGCGGTATGCAACAGAGTACAGCTGGAGTTTCTTCAGTTGAGCTGCATAGGGCATCTGTTTGAGGCCAGTGATCCTCTTGGTGAGGTACATCTGTAGTCTTTCCAGCTGTTTTAAGTGTCTTGTAAGGTACATCCCAAATGAGGTGCTGTACTCTATGATGGGTCTGAGTGATGAGTAGAGGGGCACAATGACCTCTTTTGATCTGGATGGAAACCCTTTGTCATTAGGTGGGCCACACAGCAGGATTTTCTAACCACAAAGGGGATGGCTATGCACTTATTGGCATTTAGCTTGAAGCCATGATTTTGACACCCGGTATCAGTCTCAGTGAGACCCTTTTGGAGGATGTCTGTCAGCCAGAGAGTCAGTTATAGCCCCTAGTTTGCAGTCTGTGAACCTGGTCAGCCATAGTCCTCCTGTGCTTGCTTGTACCTCTGAGAAGTATACTGTGAACAGGAGGGGTCATGGTATTGAGCCCTGGGGAACACCATTTGTAATCTGTTTCGAGTCAGACCTAGCTCACGCAACTCTCACCATGTGTGTTCTGTCCGTGAGCCAACTGGCAACCCATCTTGTGACATATGGGTTTATGTTCAGGCTGATGAGCTTTGTCTATAATGGCATGAAATGAAATAAAAACAGAGGCAAACATTGTAACATTTCATCTTTATTGTCCATGAGAAAAATAATGCAACAGTAGTGAGACCTAATGTAACATGTGAAGTCCTGCATTAACAAGGCAACACATTCCAAATTTATGTATGCCCAGTTAGTAGAAACAGTCGCAGTTCTACACGTTCAAATTATCTGTGTAGTGTTTAGTTGTCCCTAGTTGGCTTCTCTTTGGCTGCAACTATCCTTTGCAGTCTGCAGTGAGGGAATAGACAAAGGCAAACAACCTTGCTATCGAATGAGGAATTCCATGCATAAAACAACGCTGTCTGACTGCCAGGAAAAACTAGCACTGCTGCACCATTTCCAAGTTTTGTATTCAAGTATGAGCACACTAAGGACAGAGCAGTAGACAAGACCCCAGTTTTTCAATCATAAGAAACTGATATTCTGTAAGCAGTTAATGGCTGTCGTACCAGAAGTGCCTCCAGCAAGACTGTCATTTTCTTCAGTTCACCCACTGTGCGGTGATCATTCAGATAATGGGTTGCTGATGAGAGGGATGCACTGGGGAACCACATTTCCGTTCAAGTATGAATTGCAGGGTTTATATGTCTAGTTGCACAATAGAAAAGTAATTGTATAGGCATTTGCATACCTATGAAAAGCAAAATGCGTGAGGGAATAGAAGCTTGTATTTGGGTAAAGCTGTATGGGCATGTGAGGGCTGTTACAGTGCTAATGTAAGTTGCAAAACTGGTAGTTTTGGAAAAGGTTCATATGACTTTCACCGGTAGACAAAAATCGTACTGGAAATAGGAATTCAGGAATGCATTTCTATTGTCTTAGTTGCTTAGTCATTTCAGGGAGTGTTGCATATTACCTGCCTGGGGATAACTTGCTGTCTTGTCTACTGGTAATGCACATATTTTCATGGTACAAGGTGACATGAAGGCATTCAACATGGCCCACAGCAGTTTTGTGTGTGTGTGTATGTATATATATATATATATATATATATATATATATATATCTATATCTATATATATATATATACAAATTATAAATGTGTGTTAAAGGCAAAAACAAAAATCACTAAGATATATGATGAATAGTGACGTCGTGGATATTTATAAGGAGAAACACAAAGGGTGTGTTTGTGTCTTTCGGCTTTTCCCGGTTAGTGGACGCCACAGCAGAACTCCGGTCCGCTAATGATTGGCAGTAGAGTTTTACGTGTTGGCTTGCCAGGCCTAACTCAACCTTCAACGAAGGAACGCCCGTTCACGCATGTCGCCACACAAGACGCTCTGAGAATCGAACGGACAACGTCTAACTGTGAGGCGACAACGCTACCGCAGCACCACCACCGCAGTAAACTAAGCATGTATAATTATCAAAAAGCAATTGGACAATGCATACTGTCCTGTAAAAGTCTCCATGGAACATACTTTTGCTATAGTACATATATTACTGTTTGCATATAGTGCATTTCAGCACGGGTCTACGTCACGGTATGATCACACAGTGGCCAGTAAAAACCTCAGCTTTGGCCGGCTAAGAAATTGCTGTATTCAACTGGACGTATAAGAGAATTTAAGTACCTTTATCTGCACTTTTTTTAAAAAATACAGTATTTAAATTGATTTTAACTGTGTGTTGCAGGAATATTAACTGAACTGGAAGTTAGTCAGGGTTTGCTGAATTTTGTTATTTGCTAGTAATTACAGGTGTGGGGGTAGCCACATTCTTTGATTTCCTGTCCTTGCCTATTTAAGTGGTACAGTGTGAAATATTTTCTGCTTAAAAACCTCAGCTTTGGCCGGCTACGAACTTGCTGTATTCAACTTGACGTATAAGAGAATTTAAGTACCTTTATCTGCACTTTTTTTTTCAAACAAATACAGTATTTAAATTGATTTTAACTGTGTGTTGCAGGAATATTAACTGAACTGGAAGTTAGTCAGTGTTTGCTGAATTTTATTTGCTAGTAATTACAGGTGTGGGGGTAGCCACATTCTATGATTTCCTGTCCTTGCCTATATTAAAATCCTCAGCTTTGGCCGGCTAAGAACTTGCTGTATTCAACTGGAAGTATAAAAGAATTTAAGTACCTTTATCTGCACTTTTTTTTTCAAAAAAATACAGTATTTAAATTGATTTTAACTGTGTTGCAGGAATATTAACTGAACTGGAAGTTTTGACTCTGCTCTTCAGTTAGTCCCACCCACGCTCCGTGTTTTTGTTTTGGTGTTAATCTTAGTGGCCTTGAAACTGCCTGCCCCTCTTGTAAATTTGTGTTTGGATACTCCTTCTGGGCCCATCTCATTTGCTCACTCAACTGAGTGCAGTGAGATCATATTCTGATTTCAGGCACTCCTACTGTGTACAAAGAGAACATCTGGGAAACAGAAAAAAAAATTTAAGCTTGTTTCCTGCCTTTCCTGTTAAGTGGTATAGACTATTTGTAAGCTTCTGAGCCCCCAAGCCCTTCTGTGTTGGAGGGAAGCCTTCTAGCTTAGTTTTTTTTGCTTATAACTAGCCAGTTTTCTAGTTTCAGCACTCAAATCTGTTTCTTTGATCTCAGCACTTGTTCAGAAAAAAAAATGTCATCTGCTTTTACTGTACTTGTGTTTCTACCTACTTTATTTTACTTTTGCATCATCTTAAAAGTACTCAATTGTATTTATTACTGCTTGGTGTAACTCATTCTAAGCCTTTTGGTTTAAACACTTGGGCTTTGGACCAGTTGTTTTGCACTGAGAGGGTTTGTGGTCTGCACTGTAGGGGCAGAACAGGTAGCTTACATCCTTCTAGGTTGGGAACTGCTGATTGAGGGCTTAGTGTCTGTTATTCTAAAAGTGTATTAATTCTGGTTTAAGCACTTGGGCTTTCAGGACAGTTATTTTACATTAAGAGGGTTCGTGGTCTGCACTCTTGTGGGAGGAGAGGCTGGACTCTGCCCTTCTGAGCTGGGAATTTCTGGTTAAAGGCTTATAGTGCATGCATATCTGAACTGCTTCTTACTGAAGTTGGTGCGCCTTGTTTGCTGTGGCATAGACTGGATTCGGGCCTGCTGGATCTAGCTTTGCTTGTGTAACTTGAGCACTAATCCAGGCATTCTCTAAAGTATTCAATTGTATTTATTACTGCTTGGTAGTAACTTGATTGAAGTGTAGCTATCATTCTAAGTCTTTTGGATTAGGCACTTGGGCTTCAGACCAGTTTTACATTAGGAAGGTTTGTGGCATGCACTGTGGTGGCAGGACAGGTAGCTTTCAACCTTCTAAGTTGGGAACTGCTGAATGAGAGCCCAGTGTCTGTTATTCTTAAAGTGTATTAGTTCTGGTTTAAGCACTTGGGCTTCAGGCCAGTTATTTTACATTAAGAAGGTTCGTGGTCTGCACTCTTGTGGGAGAAGAGGCTGGACTCTGCCCTTCTGAGCTGAGAATTTCTGGTTAAAGGTTTATAGTGCCTATTTGAACTGTATCTTACTGAAATTGGTACACCTTGTTTGCTGTAGCATAGACTAGATCCAGGCCTGCTGAATCTAGCTTTGTTTATATGCTTGTTGTTTATTTGCTTGTTTCCCTGGAATGCTAATTCCACCTAATACACGGCTTCTCAGCGCTTCTGTGGATCACTAGTGATATCTGCATTGCTTATTGTACTTATTTCCTTGTTTCACTTGAAAGAAAGTTACTGTTTGTCGTTTTTGCATTTAAGTTACCTGTAACACATTGCACTTAAGTTACCTGGCACTTGCTCGCTAAAGCAATTATACAAGTCAGCACTAAAAATTAAAAGCACTACACCCTCACTCCCCACTGGCCCTTGTTTTCAATTAAGGAATTCCCAATATTATTCTAGCATGTCCAAAGGTCAGTTGTCAATCTCCTCTCCGGTCCAGCTGGTGAATCTGGGAATCTTGAGGAAATGTTACAACTGCCTCATGTACACGGACAACCCTCTCCTCCTCCCAACAAATTCCAACACGTGTGAGAGATGCAACCATATAGCCAAACTGGAGGCTAAGCTCTCTCAACTCAGTACTGGCATAACCAGTCAGGAGGAGAAGGAAACCACACTCGCTACAATTCCAGTCTCACATAGACCTACCACGACAGCAAACCAAACACATAATCACACAAAAACATACTCGGAGGCCCTAAATAAAGATCTGCCTAAGCAGCAGAGACCTCCAAAGCAGACACCCAAGCAACCGCTACCGCAAAACAGAACACGTGCAACACATCTCACAAAGCAAGTGTGCCGAACAGTCACAGCCCTTAAGACTAAACACACCTGATACACTTGTAATAGGTGACTATAGTCAGGCACACTGACGTCCCGCTCACCAGGCTGAACAAGGAGAGGGTCACGGTAAGCAGCCTGTCAGGTGCTAGGATTAGCCACATAACACAAGCACTCAGATCACTCCAAGGCAAGTACAAATATGACTCATTGTCCATGCTGGTGTGAATGACCTGAGACGTACCTCCCTGGACTACATGAAAAGAGACAAAGGAGCTCTCTGAGCATGTAGCCCAGGCCGGTATGACCCTGACATTGAGTAGCATCTTACCCTCACTAAGAATGATGCCACAATATGAAGACAAGATGATCAATTTCAACAATTGGCTTAAGTACTGGTGTCATTCAAAGGGGATCCAATGCCTGTCAGCTTGGGATGATATGCTCGACAAGTCACGATGCTTCGCTAGCGACGGCTTGCACCTGTCACCCCTGGGCTTTCGGATATTGGCAAAGGCTCTTGCTACCCCCATAGTGCCCTTTTTAGGCAAGGCTCAAAAGACAAACCCACCTCCATAGGTATCACAAGGGATAAGAAACTAAGAGTAATGCTACTCAACACCAGAAGTCTAAACCTCAAGATGCACGCACTCTAAACTCTCCTTAGCATGGAGAACATCAATATCTGTGCAGTAACAGAAACCTGGTTCAGGGCTCCCGAGAGCACCTCAGCACTACCACGTTATACCTCATACCATGCTTTTCGGCCTCAAAACTTGGACCGAACCACAAAAGGAGGGGGAGCATCAATATTCAAAGATACCCACACCTCCAGATTGGTGGCAAAGCACGAAGCATCAGAGACTATCCATGTGCAACAGTGGGTAAAACTGCCTTCCAGTTTATAGCCTGCTACAGACCACCCTCCCAAACCCAGGAACCCCACTCGGCTTTTCTGAGAACGCTGGAAAATATGAAGGTCTCTCCAAACACCATTATATTGGGCGACTTCAACTACCCAAATAGACTGGGAGCATTACTCTAGCTCCAACACCCTAGCCCAAACGTTCCTAGAATTTATAAACTCAAATGCTATGGAACAACTTGTTACCACTCACACAAGAGGGGAAAACATACTGGACCTGATCATCACCAACATGGGGACTATGCTCCAGACCAGAAGTGTATCCCTCACTGGTAAGATCAGACCATAAACTAATCTCACTGGATATTCACATCCCGACCCCACCCCCTGCCCAGAAAACCACAGTGAAAAACTTCTCTAAAGCAAATTTCACACCTCAAAACCGAGGTGGAATCCTTCAAAGCCCCCGGGTCTGTGGAAAATATGGCACAGACCGCAGAATCCTTTATAAACGCATTCTATGAACACCTTCAGGAATGCATGGATCATGCGATCCCAAATAAAACCAAGACCCAATCCTCCAAAGGCAGACGTCCTGTCTGGTGGACCCCAGCCATAAACAAACTATACAATAGAAGGAGGAAGCTACTAAATGATAGAGCAAAATCTCAAAAAGGGAAGGCATCACTGATCAGTAATAGCAAAAAACTACGGGCACTCATAAAATTGTCTAAGGCCAGCTTCGAGAGAAAAATTGCACAGGACACTAAGGATAATCACAAGGCTTTCTTTAGTTATGTTAGGAACCTGGGTGGGAATTCCCAGATATGCTCAGAATTAGTCCAAAATGACAAAAAATACACTGAACCCACTGACATTGCCAACATCCTAGCTGACAGGTTCAGCGCAAACTCCCCCCCCCTCCCCAACAAAAGGGCAAATATCTATCCCAGAGTGCAGCCCCCCTGACATCTCAGATGCTCAGGTAAGAGCCGCCCTTCTCCAAAGCAAAAAACACAGCATCAATGGGACCAGATGGTGTCCCGGGCTGCGTCCTTCATGAACTCCAAGAAGAGCTAAACCCAAACATAAAACTACTGTTCAATCTCAGCCTTACTACAGGATATGTGCCCAAAGAGTGGCGTACAGCAACAGTGGTCCCTCTCCATAAAGGTGGTGCCTCAACGGATCCTGGAAACTATCGCCCCATAAGCCTGACTAGCTTGGTCTGCAAAGCTATGGAAAGGATCATCATGGACCTCATAAATAAAGATATTGGGGACCTACAGACACTGGATCCTACCCAGTTCGGCTTTCTTAAACCTGGTTGATTTCTTTGAAACAGTCACCAAAAGGCCATTGACGAGGGGAAGGTGGTCCACACAGTCTACCTGGACCTCGAAAAAGCCTTCGATACAATACCCCACTCGGGCATTATAGATAAGCTCACCAGCTTAAATATAAACCCTTATGTCACTAGATGGATTGCAATCTGGCTCAAGGACAGAACCCACATGGTTAGAATTGCAGGAGCCATGTCAGACTCCAAACCAGTTACAAGTGGTGTCCCACAAGGCTCAGTCCTGGGACCTCTCTTGTTCGGTATATATTTCTTGGAGGTACAGGCCAACACGGAAGGACTGTGGCTGACCAAGTTCGCAGATGACTGCAAACTGGGCGCCATAATAGGCTCTCCAGCCGACACAAGCATCCTCCAAAAGGGCCTCAGAAACAGACAACTGGTGCCAGAGCCATGGCCTCAAGCTAAATGCCAAAAAGTGTATAGTCATCCCCTTTGGCAAAAAAGTGCCCACAAATTACCACATAGGTGGTAATCCATTAAGTACAGAAGAAGTAATTAGGGACCTGGGGACCCAAGTTGATAGCAATCTCTCATTTGACAACCATGTGGCCAAAGTGGTTAGAAAAACATTTTATATAGCCCACCTAATCATGAAGGGATTCGCATCTAGATCAGGGGAGGTCATCGTGGCTCTTTACTCATCCCTCATCAGGCCCATAATTGAGTACAATGCCCCTTTTGGGATGTACCTTACCAGACACCTGCAGCAACTGGAAAGACCCCAAAAGTACCTCACCAAGAGGATCAAAGGGCTCAAACAGATGCCATATGCTGCCCGGTTAAAGAAACTTCAGCTCTACTCAGTGGCATACCGCCTGTTCAGAGGCGATCTGTGCCTGACGTATAAAGCCATGTCCAACCCGGAATTAATGGACATGCTGCACCTCAGAAAATCCAAATCCCATCGAGCCACGCTCGAGAGACTTGAACCTCAGCACTGAAATAAATAGGACATGCTGGAGGGACAGATTCATAACCCAGTGGCTCCCTTCACTCTGGAATAAAATCCCAGTCCAGGTTAGGCAGAGTCCCTCATTGACTCTGTTCAAGAGGAATCTTGATGAGTGGATGGGAGATCGTAGGTTTACCCCGGGTATCACTTGTGTCACTGTTAGACAGAGGCACAGTATACTAACCTCGAAAAAGGGCATAGCAAAATAAATTTAAAATGGGTGGCGAAAGCCAAACACATTCTGGCTAGGCTTATAAATGCCCTAGGGCAGATAGCCTAGCATGAACCTATGAAAATCTTAGGTAATACATACTAGCAAAACAAGCTGTCTATGGGCAATTACAGCCAGCACCACAGTTATGCGAATCATGTAATTAATAAGACATAAATGTCTAATTGTTGGCATAATGGTAAACTCTAATCAAAAATGTGTACAAGGGCTTTACAAGACTTTCCTATAGTGAGGCAGCAGTTATTTGAGTAAGCAGATGATACCTGAACCGCAAGTCAAATTAGTATTATTTGTCCATTAACAGTATTCTGTTTACAGCACTGTTAAATTGTGTGTATTTCTGGCAAACAGGATAGCCCAGAGAAAGTAGGTAGTTTTATTTGACAAGTGTGTTTCCAAAAACTCTCAACTATGCATCTGTTTCATGACAGGAAGCCATGGTGCTGCATAAATACGTGTCCCACTGTTAGAAAGAAAAGGCTAGAACTAGGAAACAGTGGATGAGTCGAGTCTCCTGTGGTGAGGTGTCAAAGCAACAGGTCAAATTACCTTTAGCAGTTTGACAGCTAGGGAGAGGAAGTGTGAAGGGGGAAGGGAGTTGAACTACAGCTCAGGCATCACAAACAAGACTGCAAATTAAGATCTCTGTAAAGAAGCAGCAGTAAAAAAAAAAAAGACTTGGAAAGTCTGTTCTCTGGTTTTGTCAGTTTTCTTAAGCAGGCATTCATCAGTAGGATGTCCTAGTTGAAATTTACAGAAAGACCCCAGTGTATGCATGTAAAATGAATGCAGTGACAGTAGTTTCTGAACAAAGAAGCCTGCGTGATGTAATGTGTTAAGAACACTGAATTCTGGGATACATGGAGGTTTACAGAAATGTTTAACTGATCAAGATGCTAGACCCCATGTGGCCAGACTCTGGAATTACGTATAAAAATATTTAAAAACCTGTCGAGTCCCACAGTGGTGTTAAAATATTGGAAACATCTAAACATGATGAAATAAACTTTTTTTTTAGTCTGTGCATGCAGTTCTCCTTTAAGCTCAAACAGGACAGGTATCTTCCTTTTGTAAGACAAGGAAAGAGAAATGACAGATCACTGCAGCAAAAGAGCTCAGCAATGTGCAAGCATCTCCTTACTATGACACAGCAGGCAGCCAGTAAAAAAACATGCTCACAGGGATACCCAATAAACTTTAAACCAAGCATCTGTCCTTGTCAGATCTCAGACTGAAAGTGCAGCAATAATCACTACCAAGAATCTGTAAAAAGTACAGTTGTGTACCTACCATAAATGTAGATGTTTGAGTGTATTCACTGTTGCAGTCATTACTCTTGGATTATCCTGCTGGCAGGCTACCCGCAGGTCGGCCAGAATTCCAAAGTCTAGCTCAGGCGTTGGTTGCTGTCGCCTCTTCCTTGACGTTAGTGCACCAGGGGTATAAAAGATGCAGTCACAGTCATTTTCTTCTGTTTTTCTTGGCCCAGATGTCAGGTGCCCCTAAATTGGAAGGCTGAAAGAATATGCCAATAAAAATGCATGCTCAAAAATAACATGTCCTTCAACTACAAGAAAATACACCAAAAAGGTTGTATAGGATAGAGAAGTGCAGATAAGCCCAGCAAAGAAAAGGGGGGATGGTAGGTGGGTAACCTGGACTGCAACAGTGAATACACTCGAACATCTACATTTATGGTAGGTACAGAACTGTACTATGTTCATTGTATTTCACTGTTGCAGTCATTACTCTTGGATTGAATCCCAAAACTGAGGTAGGGTGGCTGGGCTAAATAGGATTAGGAGAGGCTATGAGGCCCTGCAGAACTGCAGTGGCAAAGCCTGCTCTGGACTTAGAGTAAAGAGGTAAGTGGTAGCACTTTGTGAAGGTGTGCACTGAACTCCAAGTTGCAGCCTCAGATATCTTTGGTTGGTACTCCCCTGAAGTAGGCTGCTGAAGTGGCTGTTGCTCTGGTGGAATGAGGCCTAATGTCCTTAGGCACTGATCTGCCATGTTGGAAATAGAAACTGACGCAATGGCCTATCCATTTAGAAATAGTCTGTTTTGAGATGGCCTTTCCTTGTGATCCTGCAACGTATGACACAAAGTTGCTCAGTCTTTCTGAAAGCTTTAGTTCTGTCCAAGTAGAATCTTAGCTGTGTGTACATCCAAAGAATGCAGAATTTTCTCACCCTTGTTCTGTGGATTAGGATAAAAGGTTGGTAAGTGAATGGTTTGGTTGAGGGCCACATTGGACACCACCTTAGGCATAAATGTAGGGTTCGTCCTCAGAGAAACCCTGTCTGGATGAAAAATGATGAAAGGTTCCACAGCCATGAGTGCTTGTAACTCAGACTTGTCTTGCAGAGGTTATTGCTAGGAGCAGAGCTGTTTTCCAGGATAGGAATTTTATATCTGCTGTTGATGCTGGCTCAAAAGGGGGCAGTGTGAGTTTATCCAAAAAGTACAGTTCTGTACCTACCATAAATGTAGATGTTCGAAGATCCACATTGCTGCAGTCCTAACACTTGGGTAGTCCGCTGTCCCAGTCGACCCGAATACCAAAGTATAAGGCTGACGTCGGTCAAGGCGCATTTGACTGACATCAGGACGTCAGGGTACAAATGCGCATGACCGACGTCATATCCTCAGTCTTTTCTTGCCCCAGATGTCAGAAGACCCTAAAAAGATAAGGCCAAAACCAAAAAACACCAAACACTCCTGTACCCAATATATGTACAATATATACAAATTTTCAAAAATAGAACCCCACCCACACAACCACCCCTAAACACAGAGGGGAAGGAGGGAGGGTAATGGACTGCAGCAATGTGGATCTTGAACATCTACATTTATGGTAGGTACAAAACTGTACTATGTTCTTCATCTCACATTGCTGCAGTCCTAACACTTGGGTAGAAACACAAAGCAGAGGTAAGGGAGGATGGCTAAACTATAATGAAGCAGGAGCTGCCAAAATGCCCTGCAACACAGCAGTGGCAAAACCAGCCCTGGATTTAGAATAGAGAGGAAGGTGGTAATGCTTGGAGAAAGTATGCACTGAACTCCAAGTAGCTGCCTCCAAAATATTCTTAGTTGCCACCCCCCTTAGAAATGCTGTTGAAGTGGCAGTAGCCCTCGTGGAATGAGGCCTAATCCCAGCTGGAATCTCCTTGCCATGATGGGAATAACAGAATGCAATGCAAAACCCAATCCACTTAGATATAGTTTGTTTTGACACAGGCTTGCCCTGGGAACTCAAAGCAAAAGAAACAAACAACTGCTGAGACTGCCTAAAATCCCTAGTCCTGCTTAAATAATAACGCAACTGCCTGTGTACATCTAAAGTGTGCAAAATCTTTTCCCCTTATTTTGGGGATCTGCATAAAAAGTAGGCAAATGAATAGTTTGGTTTAAAGCCACACTAGAAACCACCTTAGGCATAAATGAAGGATTAGTACGTAATGATACCCTATCCTTATGAAAAATCAAAAAGGCTCAACCGCCATAAGGGCCTGCAATTCAGAAACCCTTCTTGCAGAAGTAATGGCCAACAAAAAGCAGTCTTCCATGACAAGTATTTCAATTCAGCAGTAGCCGAGGCTCAAAAGGTTGTAGAGTAAGTTTCTCCAACACAAAATTGAGGTCCCAAGCAGGAGTAGGAGCTCTCCGTGGGGGTCTTATATTCTTTGCCCTCTAAGAAATTGCTTGAACAAAGGATGAGAAAACAATGGTGGGTCACAATCATAGTGAGCTGAAATTGCTGCAGCATGAATCTTAATGGAAGAGAAAGACAAACCTTTGTCCAATAACTCAGTAAGATATTGAAGAGCCACACTCAAATTAGGCTCAGAAACATCCAAATCCTTTGCTGCACTCCAAAATAAAAATCTCTTCCATTTTTCTGCATACACTTTACGTACTAGGTCTTCTGGCTACCATAATCACATTCAAAACTTGTTGAGGAAGTTGAGACCTGCTGTGGTTCAAAACAGAATATGCCAGGCTGTTAGATGAAGAGAGTGAAGCTTGACATTGAGAAGATGACCGTCCCTCTGCCACAAGAGGTGTGGCATCACGGGTAAAGGCGATGGAGGCTTGCTTGGCAGATTCCTCAGTAATGGGTACCAGTGTTGCGAGGCCAATCTGGAGCTATCAAAATCATCCTTGGCTTGTCTTGTCTGACCTTTAGGAGTACCTTTGGGAGGAGAGGCAGAGGTGGAAAGGCATACACATGAAGATTTTCCCAACTGAACGAAAGAGCATCCACTTTCCAAGCTGTGTGATGAAACCTTTTCGTGCAAAACTTTGGCAGCTGGTGGTTTAGTGGAGAAGCTAACAGATCTATGTCTGGAGTTCCCCAGGACACTGTCAATTGTCGAAATACATGAAGATCCAGTTTCCACTCGTGGGGATCCATGATTTGCCTGCTTAACACATCTGCTAAGGAGTTCTGTGCTCCTGGCAGAAACCTTGCCTGTAGATTTAGCTGCAAGCTGAGCGCAGCCTCCCACAAAATCATTGCTTGCCTGCATAGAGGATAAGAATGTGTTCCCCCTTGCTTGTTGATGTACCACATGACAGTTGTGTTGTCTGTTAGAATCAACACCTGCCCAGGAAGAAGTAACTCCTTGAAAGCCATTAATGCAAACTGGACTGCTAACATCTCCTTCATGTTGATATGTAGATGCTGTAGTCTGGCAGGCCACTTGTCCTGTATCCACTTTCCATTCAGATGAGCTCCCCAAGCTATGTCTGAGGCATCTGTCGTTAGAATCTGACTCTCCTCTGGCCGGGTCACAGAGAGTCCCTTGTTTAGGTGACATTCCTGAGCCCACCACAAAAATTCCTTTTGAATGCAAGGTATTATTGGAATGACAGTGTCCAAATCCTGGCAGTGCTGTGTCCATACATTTTTAGATACCATTGCAGCTTCCTCATATGCAGTTTGGCATTGGGAAGCACCAGAATACAAGATGCCATGAACCCTAATGCTTGAAGGACTGTCCTTGCAGTCAGCACGGACTGATGATAGTTGATGGAAGTAAAGGGATAGACTCTTGTTTGTCCGGGGTTAAAAAGGCCATCTGGGCTGCTGTATTCAGTCTCACACCCAGAAAGCACATGTCTTGAGAGGGTACTAGACTGGACTTTATTTCGTTCACAGAATACCCCAGGCATTTTAGCACTGCTATCACATATTCCAGATGCTGAAGAAGCTCGTCCTTTTCTTGAGCCAGAATCAGACAGTCGTCCAAGTAAGGATAGATTTGTATTCCTTTTAGCCTGAAAAAGCTACAACTGGAGCCAGAACTTTTGTGAATACTCTGGCAGTAGATAAGCCAAAGGGCAATGCAGAGAACTGATAATGTGAATTTCCAGCTCGGAAACGCAGATACTTCCTGCAACTGAGTCTGATAGGCACATGAAGGTAAGCCTCCTTGAGATCTAAAGTTACCATCCAGTGATCTTTGCCCAGCAGAGGTAAAAGCTGTTGTAACGTCAACATTTTGAACTTGGGAATGTCCAAATAAGTGTTGAGGATAGACAAATCCAAAATTGGTCTCCACGTGTTCCCCTTTTTTGGTACTAGGAACAGGCGAGAATAAAATCCTAGGCCCCTTTCTGGCACAGGAACCGGCTGAATGGCCCCTATCTGGAGTAAGAGAAATTTGCTTGTGAGCCTCTTTTCTTTGTATAGGAGGAATGTCTGGCATGCCTTTGAAAGGAGGCAAGGTATGGAAATAAAACCTGTAACCGTGGTGAACGATATCCAATACCCATCTGTCGTGGGTAATAACACTCCAATTTTCTTTGAAAAGTGCCAGCCTTCCTCCCAAAGGTGCTGCCAGACGAAGGCTCTGGCAGCTGAAAAGGCAAGTCATTGGGTCTGCTTACGAAAGGACTGACCCCTGCCCTCACCAGAAGACTGGGCAGGCGAACTGCCTGTTCTAGGCCTAAAAGAACCTTGAGCTCTGCCCCTACCACATCTAGATCTACCCCTAGACTGAGAATCATAAGAAGGATAAGTCCACCCCTTAGTAGGCCAATTTCTACTAAACTTTGGAGGCTGAACCTGCAAAAATCTTTAACAGTCTGCATAGACTTAGCCTTGTCCTCCATTTTCTTTAAAACTGCTTCCACAGGCACCAAATAACACATCAGATTGTAAAGGAGCATCTAAAATCCTTGTCTTTACATGTTCAGCTAAATTCTGATCCCTCAGCCAGGCGTGCCTGCGAAGAACAGAACCAGTGGCTGCCACCCTCAAAGAGGCCTGTACAGCATCAAAACCACATTGCAAGGAATGCTTACCCACCTGTTCAGAAACATGAACCAAATCCTGCAACTCTTTACACTCAATACCTTCCGCCAGAGCATCCACCTTAGACTTCAATTGTGAAAGGAGATAATTTTGGTATTTCAACATGTGAAACTGGCAATTCAAAGCCCTCATGGCTAAAGTGGAAGAAGTATACACCTTTTTCCCCCATCTATCCAAAGCCCTTGCCTCTTTATCAGAAGGAACAGGATTTTTAACAACAGAAGCCTTAACACCTTTAGGGCCCTGAGAAACAGTTTCTGGGTCTGCCCTAGGACTCTTAAGATACTTATGAGCTTCAGGCACCCTATAATACCTGTCCGGTTTAACTGGGGCAGGAGGCAAAGAACCAGGGTTCAGGAAGCCTCTGCAAAAACATCCTCTACCACATCCAGAACAGGAGGTATAGCTAAAGGCCTATGCTGGGGTAGAAACAAAATTCCCTAAGCCTTTTCCTAGAATCAGAGAAATCTTGAACTTCCCATTTAAAATGCTCCCTCATGGAATGAAGAGTCTCTGAAAAGAAAAATCCTCAGGAGGAGAAGCAAGGTGTAGAGTCATCTACATCAGAATCAGAATAAGGAGGATACTCCTGCAAGTCTTCAGCCAAGACTCAGAAGCCTCGAACACTGCTCAAAACTCTCAAGCTCAGGTTCCACCCTAGGCCTCTTGTCAGGGGTAAAGAACCTCTAATCATAGTAATCAAATCTTCTGCCATTTTAAGCATATGTTTCTTAGGCAGAGACCCTGAAGAACTAGGGGAGACCCCACTGAAGTTAACCCTGGCCGGCCTCTAGAAGGAGCCTTGGAAACAGAAGGAGGGCCTAACCACCTTAGAAAGGGAGGGAGAACAGCTACCTGAGAAGCCCCTTCAGCCTGGCCTACCTCCTGAGAGGACACACCTTGTAACAGTAAAGTCTCTCCCTGAGAATCCAGAGGAACTTCTGGTAGAACCACCGGCTCCACCGAGCCCTCTAAAGAACCGGCATCCGGGACAGACGGTTCTTCCACCCTAGGCTTCGCTGCTTTGTCTTTGCGCTTTTTAGACGAAGCGGGCGTCGGAGCATCCAACGGCATGTTGTAATTACAACGCTTCCCAAAAACTAACCTGGCACAATCTAATCTTCTCTTAATAGTGCGTTTGTTAAATCTAGCACAAGAGCGACAGCCAACAACGTCGTGCTCAGGCCCTAAGCAAGGTATACACAATGTATGGTAATCTCTATGAGGTATCTGTTTCCCACAAGAAATACAGTTATTCACTTTTCCTGACATCCGGTTAAATACTGTGGCAAGAAAAACAAAATATTCCCAACGGGTACTTAGCCAACTTTGATTCGGTCTGAAACTCCGACTTCAGAAAATTTCAGAACGCCAACCTGCACTCGCAATACTGCTTCTGCATCGGACCATGCGGCAAAAATGACTGAGGATATGACGTCGGTCATGCGCATTTGTACCCTGACGTCCTGATGTCAGTCAAATGCGCCTTGACCGACGTCAGCCTTATACTTTGGTATTCGGGCCGACTGGGACAGCGGACTACCCAAGTGTTAGGACTGCAGCAATGTGAGATGAAGAACATCATAACTGAGGTCCCAGGCCGGAATTGGTGCTCTCCTTGGAGGCCTAATGTTATTGGCCCCTCTGAGGTACTGCCTTATTAAAGGATGAGAAAAGATAGGTGGTTCCGTATTGTAATGGGCTGTAATGGCAGAGGCATGAATCTTAACAGAATCTGAGGAAGGGCCTTTGTTTAGCATCTCAGTTAGGTACTGCAAAATCTGAGGGATATTCGGTACACACGTGTCTACGCCTTGTTCCTGGTTCCAAGCAGAGAATCTCTTCCATTTTTCTGCATAAGATTTTCTGGTACTGGGCCTCCTGGCCTCGAAGATCACATCCATAACAGCTTTTGAAAGAGGAGTGTTCTGAATGGCTACATTATCCGCCATGCTGCCAGATTTAAGGTCCTGAGTTGGCTATGCAGGATTTGACTGTTTTATTGGGTCAGCAAGTGAGAAGTTTGAGGCAGTATCCATGCTGGACCCCGAGACCAGCTCTTCAGGATTGGGTACCAGTGCTGGCGTGGCCAGTCTGGTGCAATCAGTATAATTTTTGGCTTCTCTTGTCTGACCTTTAGGAGTAACCCTAGGAAGGAGAGGCAGTGGGGGAAAAGCATATAATTAGATTTTTCCAGCTGAAGAATAGGGCGTCCACTTTCCATGCTTGCGATAAAATCCTTGCGCAAAATCTCTGCAATTGGCAGTTGTGAGGGGAGGCAAATAGATGTCTGGGCATCCCCATTTCCTTATCTTGCTGAAGACTTGTGGATCCAGTTTCCATTCGTGGGGATCCATGAGGTTTCTGCTTAGTTCGTCTGCCAGAGTATTTGTTTTTCCTGGCAGGAATTGTGCTTGCAGGTGAACTTGAAAAGCCAATGCTGTGTCCCATAAGGTCATTGCTTGTCTGCAGAGGGGGTACGAATGTGTACCTCCCTGTTTGTTTGTGTACCACATGACCATAGTGCTGTCTGTCTATCAGTAACTGTCCTGGATGAAGTAGGTCCTTGAAAGCTGTCAGGGCATTTTGAACAGCTAGCATCTTTCTGATTGATGTGAAGATTCATCTGGTTTGCAGGCCATGTGCCCTGAATACATTTTCCTGCCATATGGGCCCCCCAGCATAATTACCAGAAAGGCTCATCCAGACTCTGCTACACTTTGCTGTGAAGGAAAGGTTAGTTTGCTTTTATTTTTTGTATTACTGTATTGCCTTTCTATATTTTGAATACTGTAGTTTGTTTTCTTTACCTTGTGTTTTGCTTGCATTCTGTTTTAACAGCATATTAAAACTTCAAGAGACCACAGCTCTCTCTGTTCTGAGTCGGGCAGAATTTGTTCCTGCCCTCCCACCCATTTAAGTTGTCTTGTTAAATACCACTGTCTTTCTAGTTGCCCGCCTCTTATGTTAATCTGACCATATATCTCATTTCTCTCTACTTTCACTGGCTTATGTGAATAATCACAAAATCATCATTTTTGAAATCCCACCCCTTCAATTAAATTTATTGGCCATCCTACAGTATTTCATAGTACCAAAATACAAAAAAAGTGACCACCCCTTTCAATCCATCTTGCTGTTTTAAAAATAGTAACTCTCCAGTAAACCTTAACTTTTTAAACAGGTAAAACTCAAGTTACCTACTTTCACATCTAACTTCTCTAGTGCACACTGCAGAGTGCATTCTTTTCAATCTTACCTTTAAGCATCCCTGTGACTAGCACTTTCTCTAATACCTGCTGGAAAGCACTAGGAAGCCTTAAACTGATACAAACACTGAACTCTCCTTGTTAACAAGGAGAAATTAATAGTAGGCACTAAACAGCCTATAATTGCAGAGTACCTTGCTAAGGAAACCGCTCCTATACTTTACAAAGAAAAAAAAAAGCCCCAAACCAGGCATGTCCAAGGGTCAGCTTCCGGTGATTTCTCCTGTCCGCCTGGTGAATCTGGGCATACTGGGGCAATGCAGCAATTGCCTCATGTACACAGACAACCCTCTCCTCCTACCACCCAACACTACAACCTGTGAGAGATGCACTTACATAGCCAAAATGGAAGCAAAGCTCTCTCCACCCAAGATTGTGCTAAACAGTCAAGAGGAGAAGGTTAACACCCACACTACACCTCAAGCAACACATAGCCCTTCTAAACCCGCACCACCAACACCCACATATAGCAACACTAATTCCACATATGCAGAAGCCCTTAACTGTAACCTGCCCAATCAACAAAGACCACTGAAGCTGAAACGCAAACAAACACCAATCACAACCAATGTGTCACACAGTTCACACCAGTGTGCCACCCAGCAACAGCCCCTAAGGCAAGACAATGTACCTAACACTTTAGTCATAGGTGACTCTATAGTCCGGCACACTGATGTCCCTCTCACCAGGTTGAATAAGGAAAAATTACAGTCAGCTGCCCGTCGGGTGCCAGGATCCGCCACATAACGCATGCACTCAAGTCACTCCACAACAAATACAAATATGACTCTGTCATTGTCCATGTTGGAGTGAATGACTTGAGACGTACCTCCCTGGACTACATGATGAGAGACATGGAAGAGCTCTCGGATCATGTGGCCCAAGCAGGTATGACCCCAGCCCTGAGTAGCATCCTGCCTTCGCCCAGAATGATACCACAATATAAGGCTAAAATGATTGACTTCAGCAATTGGCTAAGCTTATGGTGTCATTCAAAGGGGATCCAGTATCTGTCTGCCCGGGATGACATGATTGACAGGCCACGATGCTTTACCAGAGATGGTCTGCACCTGTCGCCCCTGGGATTCAGGTTACTGGCTAAGGCTCTTGCCACCCCTATAGTGCCTTTTTTAGGCAAACTTCAAAGGACAAAACCACCACCGTAACAGGTACAAGCATGCAAAATCTGAAGGTAATGCTACTCGATGCTAGAATTCTAAACCTCAAAATGCACTCTCTCGAGGCACTCCTAAAAATGGAGAACATCAATATCTGTGCAGTAACTGAGACCTGGTTCAAGGCTCCAAAGAGCACCCCTGCAATACCAGGCTACAACTCTTACCACACTTTTCGGCCACCAAACCAGGACTGAAACACTAAAGGTGGAGGAGTGTCAATATTCACCAAGGATATTCACACCACCAGGCTAGTTGGCCAACACAATGTGTCTGAAATTCTCCAAGTGCAACTAACACTAGGTAAGACTGCAATCCAAATTGTAGCTTGCTACAGATTCCCACCATACCACAAGATTCTCACTACACCTTTCTAAACATACTGGAAAATATTAAGATAGAACCAAACACCCTAATACTGGGTGATTTTAACTACCCTGCCATTAACTGGGAAAACTACTCATGTCCCAACACCTTTGCGCAACGGTTCTTGAAATTCATAAATTCCAACGCCCTACATCAACTAATCCATAGTCCCACCAGGGGCCCCAATATCCTAGACCTGGTCATTACCAACATGGGAAATCAATGCTCCATACCTATGGTCACCCCCTCGTTAGTCAGGTCTGACCATAAGCTAATCACCCTCAACATCCACATCCCACCCCACCCCCCAGTAAAGAAACCACCATAAAAAACTTCTCCAAAGCCAACTTCATGCTACTCAAGTCAGAAGTGACAAACTTCATGACACCCATGCAGACGGGAACTGAAAGTTCAACTGCTGAATCCTACACTAAGGCACTGTACGAGCACATCCACTCATGCATGAATCGTGCCATCCCAAATAGAACCAAAATGCTCTCATCCAAAAAAAAGAAGCCAATCTGGTGGTCCCCTGCCATAAACAAACTTTACAACAAAAGGAAGAAACTTTTGCGAAAAGAGGAAAATCCCAGGATGCAAAAAACTCCCTTACTAGCCTCAGTAAGAAACTGAGATGCCTCAAAATCCTCCAAAGCTAGTTACGAAAATAAAATTGCCAAAGATTCCAAAGACAACCACAAAGCATTCTATAACTGTCAAGAATCTAAATGGCAATGCTCAGATCTGCTCTGAGCTAAAACAGAATGGCATTAAATATACTGATCCGAAGGATATTGCCAATATCCTGGCAGATCGATTCAGTGCCAACTTCACCCCCCTAAATGGCCCATCTCAATACCGGAAGATTGCCAAATTCCAGTAATAACGGCCACACAGGTACAAAACGCACTCTAAAGCCAAGAATACAGCATCCATGGGACCAGATGACATCCCGGGCTGTGTACTACATGAACTACAATATGAACTGGCACCTCACCTAAGTGTCATGTTTAATCATAGCCTCGCCTCAGGTTTCATGCCCACTGAGTGGCGCAGAGCTACAGTTATCCCAATCCACAAGGGGGGGATCCACCTTGGATCCCGGAAACTACCTTCCCATCAGTCTGACAAGCCTCATCTGCAAGGCCATGGAGCGTATTATCATGGAACTTATAAACAAAGACATTGGCAACCTTCAAACACTGGACCCCACCCAGTTTGGGTTTGTGAAGGGCCGATCTTGTCTCCTGAACCTGATTGACTTCTTTGAATCAGTCTCCAGAGCCAAGGACAAGGGTAAGGTGGTCCACACAGCCTATCTAGATCTTGCCAAGGCCTTTGACACATCCCCCACTCTGGAATCATAGATAAACTTACTAAGTTGGGCATTAATCCCCATGTCACCCAATGGGTTGCTAAATGGCTTACTGATAGAACCTACACTGTAAAAGTAGCAGACTCCAAATCCAGCTCCAGACAAGTGACAAGTAGAGTACCTCAGAGTTCAGTCCTGGGGCCGCTCTTGTTTGGCATCTACTTCTCTGAAGTACAGGTCAACACTAAGGGACTCTGGCTAACAAAGTTTGTAGAGGACTGCAAACTGGGAGCCATTATTGAATCCCCAAATTATGTGGATACTCTACAAAAGGGCCTTACAGAAACAGATGCTTGGTGCCAGAGCCATGGGCTCAAGCTCAATGCCAAGAAATGTATTGTTATCCCCTTTGGGAAAAAAACATGCATATATGAATTACCATATAGGTGTCAGTACACTAAACACAGAAAGTGTGATAAGAGACTTAGGGACACAGGTGGACAGTGGTCTCACCTTCGATAACCACATCGCCACAACAGTCAGGAAATCCTATGTGGCACACCTCATCACGAACGGCTTTTCATCCAGAAAAAAGGAGGTCATTGTCCCACTGTACTCATCCCTCATTAGACCCATTATAGAATACAACGCCCCATTTGGTATGTACCTCTCAAGACATCTGCAACAACTGGAAAGGCCTCAGAAATACCTCACTAAAAGAATCACAGGCCTAAAGCAGATGCCCTACGCTGACCGCCATAAACTCCAGCTATACTCTGTCACATATAGTCTACTCAGAGGCGATCTCTGCTTAACACACAAGGCCATGTCAAATCCAGAGCTGTTAGACATGCTACACAAAGAAATCCCAATCCCTCAGAGCTACACGCTCCAGGGATCTAAACCTTATCACAATAAACAAAACATGCTGGAGGGATAGGTTCCTGACCCAGAGACTCCCCAGACTCTGGAATAGATTGCCCATACATGTCAAGCAGAGTGCCTCTTTGGACCTCTTCAAGAGGAACCTTGACAACTGGATGGGAGAAAGGAAATTCACCCCAGGGATCACGTCAGTCACCCTGCTAGACAGGGGTCCAGGAAAGTAAATGTGGGAAGAAATAGCCAGGGAATTGTTATGGCTAGGCTTGTATAGGCCCTAGGGCTGATAGCCTAGTACCAACCTATGAACCTATGATGCATCCGTTGTCAATCTTTGTCTGGCTGGGGGTAAAATGAATGGCACACTTGTTGTGGTGACCGGCTTCTGCCCACCATCGGAACTCCTGTTGCAGGCAGGGAATGAGTGCAATTACTGTCTCCAGGCTGTGGCAATGTTGAGTCCAAACACTTTTTAGATACCATTGTAGTTTCCTCATATGCAGTCTGGCATATGGAATTAGTAGAATGCAGGATGCCATGAAACACTAGGCCTTCAGGATTTTCCTTGCAGATAAATGGGTTTTTGTTGCCAAATTCCTGAAGTAGTCAGTTGCTTTTGTCTGGCGTGAGATGAGCCATCTGGGCAGTTGCATTTAGGCTTGCACCCAGGATTATTCTCTTGAGAGGGCACTAGTTTTGATTTTTCGTTTACTGTGTACCCTAGGCCAATTAGCAATATTTTTACAAACGCCAGATGCTTTAGTAGAATGTCTGTTCTCTACTTGAATTAGGCAATCCAAGTAGGAGTATATTTGAATTCCTTTGTCTGCAAAACGCAATTACTGGTGCCACGCATTTTGTGAAGACCCTGGGCGCAATAGATAAGCCAAAGAGCAGTGCAGAGAATTGGTAATGCATTGAGCCAGCTATGAATCTGAGGTATCTTCTGCAAGATTGATTGGGACATGCAGGTATGCCTCTTTTAGGTCCAAAGTTACGAGCCAAGCTTTCTTGCCTAGCATGGGCAGTAGCTGCTGTAGAGTCAACATCTTGAATTTTGGAACTTCCAGAAACGTGTTTAGTATAGACAGGTCCAGTATTGGTCTCCAGGTTTTGTCCTTTCTGGGTACTAGGAAAAGTAAAATCCTTGCCCCTGCTCTTGTTGTGCTACATGCTAAATAGCCCTCATATCCATGAGGGCTGTAATTTGTTTTTATGCCTCTGCCCATTGATTGTGTGGCAGGTCTGGCATGCCTTTTGACCTTGGTAGAGTGAAAATGGAACCTGTAGCCTTGGGACACTATAGTCAGGACCCATTTGTCATAGGTAATCCTTTGCCAATTTGATGAAAAAAGTTCTATTTTTCCCCCCTAAGGGAGCTGCCAAAAGAAAAGTGCTTGGATCTGGTAGAGGAAAGTCATTGGGACTGTTTCCTGAAAGGTTGTGATTTGTCTTCTCCGCTTTTGGAGGTAGGAGCACCCCATTGTTTAGGCCTGTATGAGCCTTGGGGCCGAGATCTGCCTCTGGGACGCCTGTATCTTCCTCTGTGGTCGGTCTGACGCTGGAAAGGATCAATTTAGAAGGCCAGTTTCTGCTAAACCTGGGTGGCTGTACCTTTAAGAAATCCTTCACTGTCTGCATGGATTTTGCTTTATCCTCCATTTTTTTCAACACTTCTTCTGCTTTTACACCAAAGTATCATGCTGTAATGGTGCATCTAATAATTTTGCTTTAACATGATCAGGCAGATTTTGTTCCTTTAAACAAGCATGCCTTCTAATAACAGAACCTGTAACAGCGGCCCTGCAAGCATGGCCGGCCTTAGGCATAGGCCAACTAGGCGGCCGCCTAGGGCGCCGCTGTAGCAGGGGCACTTTTCCAGTATTTATTTGGTGTAGGTAGACCAGGTTGGGGGCACCTGGGTGGTGTGGGGGGCACTGTGGAGCCCTTTTGCCTAGGGCACCAGCTGACCTAAGGCCGCTGCTGCCTGCAAGAGTCCTCCAGAGAATCATAACCACACTGCAAAGTATGCTTTCCCACTTGCTCAGCTGCATGCAATAAATCCTGCAATTCCTTGTTCTTTGAACATACAGTATTTGTCAACATTTTCTGTTTAAGCAGTGACATTAAATACTGTTGATATTTAAGCATATGAAACTGACAATTTAAAGCCCTTACGGCCAGGGTTGCAGAAGTGTAGACTTTTTTCCCCCCATCTGTCTAGAGACCTGGAATCCCTGTCAGAGGGGACAGGGTTTTTTGCAGTCGAAGCTTTAACCTCCTTGGGACCCTGAGATATAGTTTCTGGGTCAGCAGCAGGGTTTTATACAGGAATTTATGAGAATCCGGGACCCTGTAGTATCTGTCTGGCTTAGCAGGTGCAGGGGGTAAATAGTCTGGGGACAGGCCGGACTCTGAAAATACATCTACAATGTCTAGAACAGGTGGAATAGCAAGGGGTCTGTGCTGAGAAAGTAGCAGAAAGTCTGAGCCTTTTCTAAAATTCAGAATAATCTTGGCTCTCCCAGTGGAAATGTTCCCTCATGGTATGCAGAGTTTCCCCAAAAGAATAATCCTCAGGAGGAGAGGCTGAAGGAATGGATTCTTCAGCATCAGAATCCTCATAGGGAAGCATGGAGTAATCCTGTTCAGAAGAGGAATCAGAGGAAATAGAAATCTGATCAGAAGAATCATACTCGGTCTCTTGCCTAGGCCTCTTATCAGGAGGGGGATGGGAGCCCCTGATCAAAGTAATTATGTCTTCGGCCATTTTAAGCATCTGTTTTTTAGGCATGGAAGTCTGAGTTGGAGAATGCTGTACTTGTTTCTTTGTCTTTAGAGCTGCTTTAGTCTTTGAAGCTGAAGATGGCTTAATATATAGTTGTGTAGGTCTGAAGATACCCTCAAAAGCAGATGCCTGCTCAGCGGCTCCGGACCCATCTGAGGGTATGATTTCCGAGTGTTCAATACCTTGAAGTATCCAGAGGCCCAGTCTGCTCCACGTGCGAGTCTGAAGCGGCCTGTGGCTCTGAGGTAGCGGGCGCCAACTCGGATGCCTATCTTTTTCCTTGTCCTTGCGTTTTTTTTGTAAACTCCGGTTGTCGGCTGATCCGACGGCATTATATAGTTAAATCTTCGGCCAAATTAATGGAAGGCAAAATCGAACCAACGCTTGATAGTGCATTGGTTAAATCTAGCACAAAACCGACAGCTAGCAACGTTATGATCAGGGCCTAGGCAAGGAATACAGTAAGAGTGAAAATCCTTATGAGGTATCTGCTTCCCACAAGAAATACAATGGTTAACTTTTTCTGACCGTCTGGAGCAAGAAAAAAAAAAAAAAGTTTCCCCAATGGGGTACTTAGCTTTAATGAAGACTTCGGTTCTGAAATTTGTATTTGAAAATCTCAGGAGTCGGCCGACCGGCACTTGTGAACTGCTTCTGCTTCTGGCACCGCGCGGCAAGAAAGACTGAAGAAAATGGCGTCTGCTGCATCTTTTATACCCCTGGCGCACTGACGTCAGGGAAGAGGCGACAGCAACAGACGCCGGACCTAGACTTTGGAATTCTGGCCTACTGCGGGTAGCCTGCCAGCAGGATAACCCAAGAGTAATGACTGCAACAGTGAAACACGAACATCAGTCAATGCAGCTTAAATTGACTAACTATATCCTGAGAGGCAGATAACCTACTACGAAATGCAAAACACCATCAATGCATGACACTGAAAGGTCACAATTCAAATGCAAAGAAAGGTCAACCTAGATTAATGGGTCATAAAACTACTTGATGAATATAGTGTTAAGATGAACTTTGAAGAAAATTCTGAAACAATTTAAATCTTAAAAAATGCTAAACCCATTTTGCCAGCTCACAAAAAGCTTGCAATTGCAAAAATAGAATTGTAAGCCACAATTTTTTTTATTTCCTCAAAAAAATAAATATAACTTAGGAAAACTCACCTTTAAAAGGATGATATCAATCTCAGAGTACTTCATTCCATTCACAAGAATTGGAATTAACCTGAGGGGGAAGAGAAGGAAACTTCAGTAAGAAAACAATGAAGTGAACACAAACATACATTAATGCTTTTCAAGTATGTGCCATCACTTACCATAATACTGGAATGGTATTCCTGAACTGATGGGAAGGACTACATATCAGATTCAGCAATCTGACTCCAAAGAGATCGGGTTGCCTTCCGTAATGCCAATCTGTCCCCCAAGAGTCCTTGGGTCAGGACCACTGCCTACACCTTAAATGGACCTCCAAGCATGAGGGATGCAGTGACAAAGGGAGAGGCTTTAGATTTAGTCCATCAGGTCTGCCCAGCACAGACTGACGAAAATTTGGAAGGAGTGGAGGGTGGGGGAGGTGATCAAAAATGCACAAAATAGAGCTAATGAATGACTAATGGGGCAATGTAAACTTGTTATAACAAAGTTCAGATGCACTAATCTCCATCTAACAGGACTAATCGGTGGAACAGGATGCCCTTGAGAATACAAACTCAAAAATAGATCTTTGGCAACGGTAAAGTGGATTGTTGAAAAAAGCTGCAGAAGTCACAAATTATCTGAGAAGCACTGGATTTTGTCTCCAAAATTGTTACCGGATTAGTAATGTTATGCGTTTGTACAGCTCTCAGTACAAAGTAAATGGAGACTTTCCATCCCATCCTGGAAGCTGCGTAATACTTGGTTGCCCTCTTAGTTACAATGCAAGCAAACCAGCAATTTTTGAACATCTAAAGCATTTAAACTTGTTGGAATACTGAAGCTCGGAGACTAAGAGGCAAGGGTGACCAGAACTGTTTTCAATGTACAGAATGAGAAGCTGAAACTGTCAGTTCAAAGGGGAGCACAGTAGGTTTCTGAAACCAATCAAATCCCAGGGAAGGAGAATGGCCCTCATAGAAGGATTCAGATGAAGGGTGCCATTCAAGAAGTCTGACCTCAATCCTAGAAAACAATGGCGATTAAAAAGCAGGAAAGCTGAGGGCAGATAAATGGGCTTTAACAAAGAAGGGTAGACTGCTTTAAGTAGCTCAGACAGCAAATACTTGGTCATTTGAGTTTAGTAATTACGGCCTCTGAAAGCTAGGGTGGCAGAGGAATAGACTTGCCATACCTGTACACAGACCTATCTCTACTCAATAGTAGTAGATTAGATGCAGGAAGTTTGGTGGATTTATAAGCAACCAAAACATGCAGGGTGTTCATCAAATGCTGGTACAAAAATTACATGTTCTCTGGAACTTTGAAGATACTGTCAAGTTTGTTAGATGCAAGAGGCTGGGAATCTGAACTAGGGGAAGTGAAGGCGAAGGCATCCAAAAAGGCTGAGGACAGCGGACAGAGGGTTTAGGGGCCCCAACTTGGTGCTGTGAATTGTATCATGTCTGAGACCTGTCTAGTGTCCCCACTCAAAATGCTACATCATTCTGTAAATTGCTTCAAGAAAGGGATTTTTTTTCCTCAGAGGAAATCAGGCAATGGTGCATTATGAAGCTATTTATCCAAGAGAGTGAATGAGAGAAATAAATCAGACGCTCATGTGCATTAGTGACATTTTCTGATTAAGGTTCATGCAACCAGAGTCATCTGAAGTAGTGACCTTTTCTGATAAAGGTTCATGCGCTTTTCAAAGATGGAAATATTTGGGAAGAAGGCTGTAAACAAGCCTTGAAAGAAGTCATTCCCTCTCTTGGGACATCCATTAAGGAAAGATGTTTAATTCTTTGCTTCATCTCAACTGCGATGTCTGCTCAAAGACAGACCTTGTGCTGTGGAACTCTGAATGCCCTCAATACGACAGACAGGTGCCTCTTCCCATGCAAAGATGAGAGATTTCCTTGGGTCCCTGTGAAATCAACTTAAACTCCCTCTTCTCTCCAGTGGCAGTTGGACATTCAGTCTAGGATATGAGCCCCAGCCTTTTGGCAGGGTCACAGCAGTGGGCTCATTCCCAAAGCTCAGATGTGCCACAGATTCTTGCTACATCTCAGAAGATGCAGTCAGACTGGGCAGAAGTATCTGGTTTTAGTTACATTTTTTGGGGTATGCAGGGCGCGAGCAGGATAGAGGGGGAGACTTGTTCTGTTACTTTAGAAAGCATAAGGCTCTTAAGATGTGACATCTCCAGATTTGTATTAAACAGAAGTGAGCTTAGTACAAAGGGTTTTCAAGAAATGACTGGCAAACTTTACAATTACAGAAATCATGTCCTGCCCTAAGACAACGAGTGAAGGACTTTAAAAGGAATCTGCTGCCTTAGACGTGAACAAATCTTGACAAGAAAATGTCCCCAGTGGGGCACTTAGAGCAAGACTTAGCAGTGGTAGCAGCACATGATGCAGTACACAGACAAATGTTTGTGAAGATTCTGCATTCAGGCTGGTGGCAAGACAAGTCTGAGAACACTTTTATTCATACATCTGCTGATTGCCATATGCAAGACACGCAGAAAAAGTTTTTTTGGCTTTGGTACCTCATCCAGACATCCAAAGACCCTCAGCAGGATAATCTAAAGTAGTGAAATAGTAGAATATATAAAAGTGATCCAAGGACATCACATTATTCTTCCAAGCAACAATTAGATAAATTTACCTTCCAAGGAGGTTTGAACACCTGCCTTCTTGGATATTTCAAGACCTACTTAAGAGGTAGTTAAGGCCATTTACAAGCATTGACTAAATTTCTTAGCCAAGGAAAAATGTTTAAATATGCAGTGCCTGCATGTGTACAATGTTTAAACTTCAGTTTCATTAAAAGAATCTTCTGAGAGACTAGGAGAGAAATGTCCAGACAGGTCTTCTCCCAGACATCCAGTAGCATCCCTAGTAAAACTGTTCCAGTAAAGAATTCTCTGGATTTCGGAACAGCCAGAGGACTTGGCTGGCTGTAGACCACTCACCTCAATCATGGTGGATGAACAGACCACACCAGATGACTCCATACAGGAGTGGTGTGAGAAAAACCCACTGCCAAAGGCACACACTGGACACAGCTTGCAAGGGATCTTAAGCAAGTTTTTTCTATCAACTGTGGAAGTCAAGACTAGCAGAAGCAAGGCACTATCCTTTCTGTGACAGATAGGTTGCATGCAGCTAGGATCACTGGAACGAGGCCATCAGAAAGCAAATTGTGAAGAGCTTTCAGAAGCAAAGCACTAAATCCTGTCAAAACCCTTGGAAGTAAAATTAGGTTAGCAACATAAATTGTGCTCATGCTTTGACAACTTCCCTACAAAGCACTACATTACTCAGTCGTCCCTGCACAAATTCCACTTCTATAAAAAAAAGTGTACAGCATTAGTACACTTCCACAAAGCCCAAGCCTCCATATTGGTCAAAACAGAACACAGTATTGTGTGTAAGGGACTCACCAAGAACTTACCTGCCACAAAGCTGAAAGGCTGGCTGTTGCTCGAAAAGCCTTCAGCTAATTCTTCACAAGGTGGCACTAAAGTAAAAGACAGATGACCAAACAAAGCAAGGAAGTAAGCCAGAACTTCAGGAAGCTGGCTAGTTGTGTCTTGGGCAAGTCACAACCCATACAGCTAAAATGTTTACTGCAGAGGAAATTATGAACAGCCCTTGGACACAGGATAGACACATCCAGAAAAACAATGCTGGGGGCTACCCTCAATAAGCTTCTACATATCATGATCCAAACTACAGCACTAATTTTCAAGAGAAGTGCCAGACTACTGTGGAGTTAAGCAAGATAGAGTCAAGTGACAGACCTGTAACAGGTAAAGCCTTAAGAAATGGGACAAGGTAGGCAAGCCTGCTAATTTGGTACAAGTAGCTGAACGCAATTAAACAAGCATTTAACACTATGAAAAAGGATTAGTGCAACAGATTCAGCTCAAAACAAAGTGCCGCTAAATGTGCACCATAAATCACAAATATAAGAATTTGGGCTGGAAATGTGTACAATCCTTAGCAGATTAACATGTTCCCTGCAGTACCAAAACAGTGCTGGCACAGAAGTCTGTGAGAGTACTTGAGAAGCTACAGGGTTTAAAAACCCTGCAGTCAGAACTCTGGCTTAGAATAGTTATCCTTGATAACGCAAGAGTCAGGGACAAAGTTTGGTGATTCTGCTGCTGGCAAAAATAAAACATTGCTCGAAACGGAAGTGTTAAAACTCTGATGCACATTTATCAGAATTACTGACCTGGCACGCATTGAAGCGCTTTAATGGGTACCATGCAGTAGTAACAATAAATGCTGTAGTGGACATGGTGAGATGGATTAACTTGTCAGTGTGATTTTCAAATGTTGGACATTCTGACTGGCTTTCAACCCAAGTCATGTCAAACATTTAAATACAGCAAGTGAATGGATATACAGCGACAGGAGTACTTCGACTTTGTACCCACCCAACATCTGCAATGGAATGGACAAAAATCTAAGAAATCTAAAGAACTTGGATCTTAGCTGCTTACCCTTTCCCTAGTACAATGTGATCATTCAAATCTCCCACTGGATCAAGCTGTAGCCAAAATTTGTAATATTCTTAATTTGTTAATCCCTGTAAAAAAAATGCGAAATAAATCTAGCCATACACTGGCTAAAAATAACTAATGCAGCAGAGATGAATCTTGGAAAACATGGCACAAAAACAATCCTCACAGCAATCTATCCGATAAATGTACACCACCTCAGACTAACCCAAAGTCATTCTGGTCCTCAACCTCAGCACCAGGAACATGTGCTCAACTCAATCCCCTTCCCAATCTCAAAATGCAGAAATAGCAAATAAATCTAACTCTCGTTTCATAGATAGCAGCTGCACTAAAGTCAAAATCCTCCAACTCTATCAAATCTTTGGCTTTACATCCAATACCAAACATTGAAAAATTCCTTGGAACAAAAAAACTGCTCCAACAGTAAACCTACTTAAAGCCAGTTGCCACTTTCCTCCCCTATCCCCATTTCCATACTCAATTCTACATCAGAAAGCAGCTCCCACACTACAAAAATGATCAGTTCTACCTCTGCATAAAGGTGACAAATTTGATGTTTCTGTGGAAGTGCCAATAAATCTCCCCTCTCAAATACTTGAGTGGAGTCTGTCCGATTATACACCTGCAATCCAATGACTTCACACACCCAGCATGGTCTATGCCCCAATCACAGAACTGCAACCCTACTGTCCTTCCTTAGAACTATTTACCTAGAGAAGTGAAACTTGTAGCCACAATCTTCCTTGAACTTTCCAAAGCTTTTCACAGTCTCCCATACAAAGTTACTACAATACTCTTCACCTACTAGGTTTCTCAATTTTACTCAGCTGGTTCACCAGCTATCTTAGCTGCTCACAAGCAGTCACATGGCACTACATTTTCTACACATTTACCAGTACCTGCTGACACAAGGTCCCATTCTTAGACCTTGTTTCTGCCTCAGCTCATGCAACATTAACTCAATATGCAGATGGTATTCTAAATCTTATTTTCTCTACCCTCAAGCCACTCAATTATCTATACAAACCCATCTCACCTCTCAGCTACTCCTCAACACCAAAATGCCATTTCTTCCTAGATTCTATACAAATTCTACTATCCTCTCCACTCAAAACATACAACTAGAAATGGTGTCTCAAACCACTAGGGACCATCCCAAATGAAAAATTGGACAATCAATAGTTTACAAGAAACACTAAATTACACCTCCCTTAGAACTTTTACTGCACAACAGATAGTAAAGCTATACATCTTACTTGTAAATGGACATGTCAGTAGATCAATGTTACAGTACCGATTCTAGGGTCTTCCTGTCATGCAGAGCCTGTGACCGACCCAATTCCCAGCATCTTTGCATCCTGAGCATATGTCCAAACATATCTGGATGTTACGGTTTAAGTGCCAGACACTCCATTTTGTCTAAGTAGTGCATAGGTAGTTGATACCAAAGGACAACACAATCTCCCTAGCTGTCTGAATTTAAGAAAACACAGGGGGCAGACAGAAGATGGAAGTAAGTACCTGCAAAAAATGTCTACCCTCTGCACCCAGGAAGAGGGAGACAAGTGGCCAGAGAGGGGGCTAGAGGGTGGGAGTATTACAATACAGATCTACTCCAACATCTACAATTATGGTAACTGGGACAACTACCATGTTTTTAATCCATGTTGCAGTACTGATTCTTGAAAGGACTCCCAAAGATAAAATATGGGTGGTGGGTCATCTATATGACCTTAGGAAATAAGGTTTTGCAGGATGGTAGAAGTAAAACCTGCTCTAGCCCTGCAGATACTGCCTAGGTTAGTTTTGTAAAGTTGTGTAGCAGGTTCCACATGGTCGCCTCTACAATGGCCGGGATGGGAACACCTTTAAGGAAAGCAGTGGTGGTAGTCTCCTGCCTGGTGGAGTGAGCTTTAATACACCCAGGTAAATTCTTTCCATACTGGGAGCAACAGAATTTGATGCAGTTAACTTTCCATTTACACACTACAGGCTTGTCCCGTCTGCCCTCTGCAAAAGTCACCAGCAACTGCTCTACTATATTAGAGCTCTGTCCTGTCTAGACAGTACCTGATTTACCTGTGCACATCCCGGAAAGAGGACTTGCTCTTCCTTGTTCTGTAGATTTGGGGAAGAAAACTGGTAGGTGGATAGCTGGATTTAAAGTTCTGATACCACCTTAGGCATAAAACATGGGTTTGTTCCAAGGATGCTGCTATCTTTTTGAAAAACAGTGAAAGTTCTTCACACATGAGGGCTTATAATCCAGAAACTCAGTTGATGAGACAGTTCTAAGTTAATCTTCTCGGTGAGCATCTTTAGAGAAAGGTTCACGGAGGTGCGGGGCAGGCAAGGTTAGTTTTTCTACCACTTTACATACTGGAATGGAACTTGTGTGGTCTCAAGTGAATCACCCTTTTAGAAAAAGTTTAATGTACGGATGTGAAAAGAGAGGTAGAGCCCTGTGTAGCAAACTGTTGTGGCAGATGCATGTACCTTAACACTGGAATAGGAAAATCCAAGCCTAGAGGCCTGATTAGTACTGTAAGACTGAAATGTCTACTTGAGCAGGGTTAGTGTCATTGGTGTGACACCAAGTAGAAAATCTTTCCAATTTTGCCAGGCACAGTTTCCTGGAACTGGACTGCTTCCCTTAGCAGACAGTGCACTTCCTTAGAAAAGGAAATTGTACATCAAAACAATCCCCTAGACAGTTAACTTGAGGGTGGCGAGGTGGAAGTGAAAGATCCCTCGACTTGGCAGGAGGAGGAAATTTCCTGTGGTAGGACATGGAATCCCCTCTAGACAGCAGGGAACACCCACTAGTGTTTTCTTGGCCAGAAGGGGGCCACTAGGATCATGCCAGGTGTGTCCTGATTTGTTAGTACCCTGTGGATCCGGGATAAGGTTGGGAACACAGTCCATGTGAAGAGTGCATTTATTTTACAAGCTCCTGTCAGTTGTCCTGGAGCAGAACATCTATACAGTTTACCTGCTGTGGAAGAAAACAGGTTTTTCCCTTCAATTTCTCCAAATCTTTTTGGGTTTCTAACATGATAGGGAATGGATCCCATTCCCAAGTCAAAGTACGATTAAAGTTCATGAAACTAGGATTGTTTCAATTTTTGATGTCAGCCAGAGAAGTGCTCTTCGCAGCACCTGCAATGTGCCCAGTAAAGACTCCTCCCCTCCTGCAATTTATATAGAGTTACATGTATTGCTACCATCTAAATAGGACTGTAGATTCTGTTTTAAAAGACCCATTGCTCCTATTGGAACTGTCGGTTTCTTCAACATTGCTCTCATTTGTTTACAAATCCTGACATTTTATGACTGCCTTTGCATGCAAGACACTTTAGTCACTGGGTATGGCGATTTCAATGATCAATGTTACTTTTGTCTTTTCATGGACCACTAAATCCGTTTTTCTAACAGCCATCTTTTGAACTGTTGGTAATGTATGATCCCATGTGATGTAGAATTCATTTTCCATGATGCTTTGTGGCTCATCTTTCCAGTGTTTTTCTGCCACTTCAATACCATAATGTTTGCACAATCTCTAGTCCAACAGTCTTGCCAAATTATGCCTTTCAGTATACAGTCCTTCTGTCATTATGTCAACCAGCAACAGGATGTCAACTGTTTCCAATTATTTTACAAAAAAAGAAGTTACGTCTTACCATAACTTTCCATCCGAGTTGATCACTGATGGGTATGGTTCCAAACACACTGAACACAGTCGGCCAAATGCCAAGCTAGTTTACACCAAACTCTTGAGCCATGCTACTACCCACAATGCCCTTCATCCCATACCTCAGAGTTTGCAGAACCATAGTAGCAACATATATATAAGAAACAGAGGCAGAGGCCATCTTTGCGCAAACACCCTAACACACCAAAACGACCCAAAGATCCGCCAGAAACCTTGGTGGGGGAAGGTGGGAGGGTGTGATGAATGGAAGATCAACTCAGATGGAACGTTGTGGAAGATTTATCTGAAGTTGTTAATCATCTTCCATTCCTCACTGATGGGACAGAGTCCCTAGCTACTACAAAATCTGGGTAGATCTCATGGAAGAACATTCCGAAAAACAAAGAGCCAAGGCAGCTCTACCCTTGGAGATCAGATCCAATTTGTAATGCTTGATAAAAGTACGGGGTTTAGCCCAGGTGGCAGCTGCACAAATATCAGCCATGGAAGCCCTAGCATGAAAGGTGACAGCAGCAGCCACAGCTCTAGTGGAATGAGGTTTAATCCGGCCAGGAGCGGATTCCTCCTCCAGAGAATAAACAAAGGAGATGCAATCCCTAAGCCATTTAGACAAGGTAACCTTAGACACTGCCAATCCCTTCCTAGAGCCCGCAAAGGCAACAAAAAGCTGATCTGACTTTCAAAAAGACTTTGTCCTGTCCAAATAAAACCGCAACTGTCTGTGGACAACCAAGGAAGACAGTATTCCCCTTTGTTGGTATAATTAGGAAAAAACACAGGCAACAATGGACTGATAGAGAATTCCGAAACCACCTTGGGTAAGAAAGTGGGATTGGTGCGAAGTGATACTCTGTCCTTATGGAAAAATCAAATACGGACATTTAATGCATAATGCTTGCAGCTCAGATACACATCTGGCTGAAGTAACCACCACCTTAAACAAGGTCTTCCAGGACAAACTTCACATCACAGGTTGCAGCCGACTCGAAGGAAGGCAGAGTCAAAGTTAAAAGCACCCTAGACAGATTCCATGATTCCACAGGTTGCCTAATGGGAGGTCTAGAATGAAAAATCCCCTTCAAGAAAGTCTTACACAGACAGGAAGAAATAGGAATTCCATCTGAATCATAATAGAAACTGGAGATGGCAGCTAGATGCACGCGAACAGTGGATGCAGAAGCCCCGTTAAGGAAAACCTCGGTTAGGTATTGAAGAAACAGGATCCAGAGACTGCTCGTGCCCACAAGGAAAAACATTTCCCTTGTCTACCTGTCTTTATAAAGTTTTCTGGTAGGTGGTTTGTGGGAGGCCAAAATAATATTCCGTACCGGAGAAGAAAGTGACTCAAGCCTGGCTACTAACGGAAGTGGATTAACCAAGCTGTCAGTTTGAGAGTGGCCAGATTTGGAGACTACACTCCTTGGGGGTGAGAGATGAGATCCTGACAGAAGTCTAGAATCCAAGGGGATCAGAGCAGGTGTGGCTGAAGGAAGGGGAACCAAACCTGATGAGGCCAGAACAGGGCAATGAGAAACATTCTGCTTCAGAGTAGCTTTCCTTAAGACCAAGGGGGTGGCAGGATAAGCGCATAGGAGACCCGTGGGCCAATCAAGAGTCAGAGCATCTCTCGGGGACTCCCCTGCGGACGAAAGAAGGCAAAGTAGCTGCTGAACTTCACATTGGAAGGGGATGCAAACAGATCTCAGCAAGGCTGGCCCAAGTGGCTGAAAATTTCCTCTGCCACTTCTGGGTTGAGAGACCATTCATGAGGAAGCAGGATGCATCTGCTCAGCCTGTCCATCGGAACTCCCCGGGATGTGTGTTGCAATCAGGAAACGGTTGGTAGCCATCGCCCACTGCCAAATTCTCATGGCTTCGTGGCAAAGGTGGCAAGATGTGGTCCCTCCCTGCTTGCTGATGTACCAGACCACAGACATGGACTGGATAGCAATCGGTCTAAGAGGAAAAAAAGGATGGAGAGCTTGTAACACCAGTAAAAACTCTGAGCTCTAGAACACTGGTGTGTAAGTAGACTTCGAGGAGACCACGTGCCTTGAAAAGATCTTCCCTGAAAATGCCCCCCCCACCCCATCAGGGAAGCATCCGTAGTCACCGTGGCACTGGCCTGAAAAGGTTTAAAGGGGCGACACCAAAGACTTTCGTCCATTCTCATCCACTAGAGGAGATCCTGCTTGCAAAGATCAGCGATTAGGATTAGTGCGTTCAAGGGATGAGTATGTATCCAGTGAGTTTGAAGAAGCCACTGTAACAGGCGCATATGAAGACTGGCCAACGGAACTATGGGAATGGCTGCCGCCATGGAACCCAGAGCCTGCAAAACTTCCCTTGCAGACACTTTCCTGCGGTAGAGAATCACTTGCACTTGCGTTCGCAGTCTTAAGAGCCTGTGATGAGGAAGGGATATTAAACCAAGCTGAGTGTTGAACATAGCCCCTTTTAAATCCAATTGTTGTGAGGGCTGAAGGTTTGATTTTCTCCAATTGATAGTAATACCCAGAGACTGAGTGTGGCGCAGGGCCCTGGTCAGTAAACACTCAGTGGGGGCAGAGAGGAGCCAATCGTCCAGATAACGAAACACCTGGAATCCGTGCAGTCTCAAGTGAGCTGTCACCACTGACATTTTGTGAACACTAGGGGCCGTTGAGAGACCAAAAGGCAAAGCTCTGAATTGAAAATGGTTGGCTCCCAGCCGGAAGCGCAAAAGCCTCCTGGAGCATTTGTCCATTTTGATGTGGTGATATGCATCCCAGAGATCTAGAGAGCACATCCACACACCCTCCCGAAGGCATGGAAGGATGGATTGAATAGTGACCATGCGGAACTTGGTCTGTATAACTAACTCATTAGAATGACAGATCCAAAATGGGCCTCCAGTCCCCATCTTTTTTGGCACCAAAGAGTCTGGAGTAGAACCTTAATTTGCATTGATCTGGGGGGACCTTATGTATGACTCGCTGTTTCCTTTGGGGACATCTTGGAGATTGAGACAGCGGGGTGACAGAAGTCTTCCACCCCTTTCCCAGAGGAATCCGTATTCTTATAAGCTTTCCGTTTCTGAAGTTCTTGATTTTGGAAGCTGCCTCCTCCATTTGACTGGGTGGAACGTCGGGAAGGGAGAACTGAGGTCTTGGAAAGGATTTAAGGGGAATGTGAGCCTCTGGTGATAATTCTCTGCACCCATAGTTGGTAATAGAGGACTGGGCTGTTTGGTGCAGAGATAAATGTGCCCCGACTGCTTTCAGAGGAAAGCAATCGGGCAACGCTTCAGGAGCGCTGATAGGGCCTACCGGAGAAAATCTCTGAAGCCCTGATTCCGGTACCCCCTCTGCCTCTAAAAGGACATCTTCCACCATCAGACCCTCCTCTGCCTCTGGAGGAGTCGCCACGTGCGTCACGAAAGAAACCTTACGACTTGTGCTACAACTTTCCACTTCTCTGATTCCTGGAGAAGGAACGCTGAAGTTTGGAGAAGCACAGGCCCATGGCAGACAAGATCTTTCCGTCCTGCTCGCACCTGGCCAAAGTATCCTTGACCTTAGAACCAAAGAGTGCGAAGGGCTCAATAGGGGCGCGTTCAAAAAGGAAGACTTGAAGGAATGCGGTAGGCCAGAAATGCGCATCCAGGCATGACATCTGACAACCACACCAGCACCTGCTGCTCCTTCGGTTGCGTGGGAAAGCAACCTCATGGAGGAGTTCGAAATCGCTTCAGGGGTTGCAAGTTGGGAGGCCACTGTCACGTGCTCCATCCAACACTTGACCCGCGAGGCTATCAGAGAGTTCTGAAATAAGGTCTCTCGAGTTGGCAAAGTATGCCAAGAAATTCAGCAACGCACAGCAAAGGTCGCTGCAAAGACTTACTTCCCTAGCCTGTCCACTGCCCGGGACTCCCTGTTGGGCGGGTGAACAGCCAGACTCTTCTGCCAAGTCCTTCTTTGGGGCTGCCACCACAGCGTCTACCGGCAAGCCTTTCGACCAATGGGGTTGACCCTCTGGAAGAGAAAGTACTTTGATCTCCTGGGGATAGCTTATACTGAATCCGGACTCTTCCATGCATGATGAATTTGACCAACTCATCTGCAAAAGGGGTCACCCAGGACGTAGTGGGCCAGGAACAGAAAGCTTATAAGAATACGGATTCCTCCGGGAAAGGGGTGGAAGACTTCTGTCACCCCGCTGTCTCAATCTCCAAGATGTCCCCAAAGGAAACAGTTAGGGGGTGATCTAGGAAAACCTTCCACATCATCGTAATCTGTATCCTCAGTAAGGGACTCTCCAGTTGAGTCCATGTGTTATAATTTGCACACCCTCTTCTGAGGGGCTCTTCGGTGGGAATGTCTGAAGAAACCTCAGATAGGGGGGTGCCTTGGATTAGTGGCCCCCTGCCAAGGGCTGGCAATGGCTGAGTAAGGGGGACCACAGGCGGAGCTAACTGAGGATTGCTAGCCACCAGTGCCCTCTCCATAATCCGGAAGGTGAGCCTACCCGAAGAGGGATGGGAGCCTGGAACCGAAGAGGACTGAATCGGAACAGGGGTCACACCCTGCTCCGAGTGGCCCACCTCCAAGACTGACGTTTGAGAAGGGGTCAGTGTGGAAATAACTCTGATCCGAGATGGGAACCAAGAAGGCCATCGCTGCTGGGGCCGGAACAGAATATTCCAACCCCGAAGCAAGGGGTTGAGTAAGGTGAGCTGTCGTCAGAAAGTACAGTTTTGTACCTACCATAAATGTAGATGTTAGAGTGTAGACACTGCTGCAGTCATTACACTTGGGTTATCCTGCAGTCAGGCAGTTCCCCAGTCGGCCTGAGTTCCAAATTCTTGGTCCGGCGTCGGTTGCTGTGGCTTCTCTGACGTCAGTGCGCCAGGGGGATATAAGATGCAGCAGACGCCATTTTCTTCAGTTTCTTGCCCCAGATGTCAGGTGCCCCCAAATAGGTAGGCCTTGCAAATTGCTAGTAAAATATAATAGAAAAGCAAACAACCATTTTTAATTACCAGCAAATACTCCCTTTAGGAAATAAGGGTAGAAGAGCTAGGTACGTACCAGAAAGTAAGAGGGGAAGGAGGGAGGGTAACCTGGACTGCAACAGTGTCTACACTCGAACATCTACATTTATGGTAGGTACAAAACTGTATGTTCATCGTGTTGGAGTCATTACACTTGGATGGAATCCCAAAGCTGAGGTAGTGAGGATGGATATATAAGGCATTACGGGGTGGCTATAAGGCCCTGCAGCACAGCAGTGGCAAAGCCAGCTCTGGATTTGGAATATAAAGGCAAATGGCAATGTTTGGTGAAGGTATGGACAGAACTCCATGTTGCTGCTTCTAAAATATCCTTGGTAGGCACTCCTCTGAGGTAGGCACTTGAAATGGCTGTTGCCCTGGTGGAGTGAGATCTAATGCTGCTAGGTACATGTTTCCCATGGTGGGTATAGCAAACATGTATACAGTGAGCTATCCATTTTGAAATAGTCTGCTTTGAAATGGCTTTTCCCTGTGCTCCTGCAGCGTATGCTACCAATAATTGCTCATTTTCTGAAAGCTTTAGTTTTGTCCAAGTAGAAGCGTAACTGTCTGTGAATGCCCAAGGAATGTAGTAGCGTCCCCCCTTTGTTCTGTGGTTTTGGATAAAAAGTTGGCAAGTGAATAATTTGGTTTAGAGCCACACTTGATACTACCTTTGGCATAAACGTAGGGTTAATTCTTAAGGACACACTGTCCTGGTGGAAGATGAGGAAAGGTTCCACTGCCATTAGTGCCTGTAATTCTGAAACTCTTCTTGCTGATGTTATTGCCAGTAGCAGAGCAGTCTTCCAAGAGATGTATTTTAAATCTGCTGTGTTAGCTGTCTCAAAAGGAGGTAAAGTTAATTTTTCCAAAAAGTTGAGGTCCCAAGTTGGTGTAGGTGCTCTACGGGGCAGTCTCATGTTTTTAGCCCCTCTGAGGTACTGTTTGAGCAAAGGACTTGAAAAAATTGGTGGATCCATGTTGTAATGAGCAGAAATGGCCGAGGCATGAATCTTGATGGATGAGGAGAGGCCCTTGTCCAGCATCTCAGTTAAGTACTGAAGTATCTGAGGAATGTTTGGTACAAGAGGGTCAAGGCTGTGTGATTGGTTCCAGGCACAGAATCTCTTCCATTTATCAGAGTAGGCTTTCCTGGTGCTAGGCCTTCTGGGCTCCAGAATGACATCCATAACAGCTTTGGAGAGAGGCAATGCTTGCTTGGTTAAGGAAATTTCCATGCAGCCAGATTTAAGGTCTTTAGCTGGCTGTGAAGTATCTGATTGTTGTGTTGTGTCAACAGCTGTCAGATTTGAGGCAAAATCCAGGGTGGTTCTTGTGCTAAGTTCTTTGGCTCTTCCTGCTTGGCTTTTATGAGTACCTTTGGAAGGAGAGGTAAAGGAGGCAAAGCGTATACTTGTAGTTTTTTTCCAGCGGAATGAGAGGGCATCCACTTTCCATGCTTGTGGATGGTAGCTCCTTGTGCAGAATTTCTGTAGTTGGCAGTTCATTGGGGTTGCAAACAGATCTATGTCTGGTTTCCCCCATTTTTGTGCTATCATTCTGAATATTTGTGGACTCAATTGCCATTCGTGAGGATCCATGATGTTTTTGCTTAGGTCGTCTGCCAGTGTGTTTTTCTCTCCTGGCAGGAATTGTGCCTGTAGATGAACTTGGTAGTTTAAAGCTGTGTTCCACAAGTTCATGGCTTGTCTGCAGAGGGGGTAGGAGTGTGTGCCCCCCTTGCTTGTTTATGTACCACATAACTGTGGTGTTGTCAGTCTTTAGTTGTAGTTGTCCTGGATGTAGCAGGTCCTTGAAAGATATAATTGCATTTTGTACAGCTAGCATCTCTTTTCGACTGATGTTGAGATGTCTTTGTTCTGCGGGCCACTCGCCCTGAATACATTTTCCTGCCATGTGTGCTCCCCAGGCGTAATCAGATGCATCTCTTGTCAGTGTCTGCCCTGGCTGTGGGTTGAGTAAAAGGCTGTCCCTTGTTAAGGTGACAAGCTTGAGCCCACCATTGAAACTCCTGTTGTAGGCAAGGAATTAGTGGTATAACTGTTTCCAAATTTTGAGTGTTGAGACCATACACTCTTTAGGTACCATTGTAGTTTCCTCATATGCAGTCTGGCATATGGAATTAGTAGTATGCAAGATGCCATGTAGCCCAAGGCCTGCAGAACTTTTCTTGCAGGGAGTTGGGTCTTTGTTGCCATTAAATGAAAATACAGAGTCAGTTGCCCTTGCTTGTCTGACGCGAGATAAGCCATCTGGGCCGTTGTGTTTAAGCTGGCACCCGGGAATATTATCTGTTGTGAGGGCACTAGTTTTGATTTATTTTCGTTTACTGTGTACGCCAGGCAAATTAACTTTTACGTACTCCAGATGCTTTAAAAGAATGCCCTTGCTCTCTGCTTGAATTAGGCAGTCATCCAGGTATGGGTAAATTTGAATTCCTTTTTGCCTGCAAAATGCAATTACTGGTGCCAGGCACTTTGTGAAGACCCTGGGCGCAGTAGATAAGCCAAAGGGCAGTGCAGAGAATTGATAGTGCATTGAACCTGCTAGAAATCAGAGGTATCTTCTGCAGTTGTCTGATAGGGACATGCAGGTATGCCTCTGAGGTCCAAAGTCACGAGTGCTGTAATTTGTTTTTGAGTCTCTGCCCATTGATTTGGTGGCAGATTTGGCATTCCTTTTAACCTCAGAAGAGTGTGGAAGTGGAACCTGTAACCTTGAGATATGATGTTGAGAACCCATTTGTCTTTGGTGATGCAAAGCCAATTGTGATAGAAAAGAGCCAGTTTTCCTCCTAAGGGGGCTGCAAAGAGAGCTGTTTGGCAGCTGTAGTGGGAAGTCATTGAGACTTTTATAAGGTTGAGGTCCGTCTTCCCCTTCTTTCTGGCCTGATGCACCCCATTGCCAAGGTCTGCAAGGGCCTTGTGTCTGACCTCTACCTCTTGGACGTCTATATCTGCCCCTTTGAGGTCTGACTGGAAAGGACGAATTTTTAGTTGGCCAATTTCTGCTAAAACGAGGAGGTTGAACCTGTAAGAAATCTTTGAGCATTTGCATAGATTTTGCCTCATCTTCCATCTTTTTTAATACCTCCTCTGCCTTAACACATCCCATTGCAAAGGTGCATCCAGTAATTTGGCCTTAACATGATCTGGTAATGTATGTTCTTTTAACCAAGCATGCCTTCTAATGACAGAGCCTGTAACTGCTGCTCTACAGGAGGCCTCTAAGGAATCAAAACCACATTGCAAAGTATGTTTTCCCACTTGTTCAGCTGCATGAAATAAATCCTGCATTTCCTTCAAATTAGGAGGATCTGAATCTGGAAGCATCTTTAGTTTCAACTGACATATTAAAAATTGCTGATATTTTAGCATGTGAAACTGGCAATTTAAGGCTCTCATGGCTAAAGTTGCAGATGTATAAACTTTCTTGCCCCATCTGTCTAATGCTCTAAAATCTGTCAGAGGGGACTGGGTTTTTAGCTGATGAGGCCTTAATCCCTTTGGGTCCCTGAGAAATAGTTTCAAGGTCAGCAACAGGGTTTTTGTATAGAAATTTGTGAGAGTCAGGGACTCTAATATCTATCGGGCTTAACTGGGACTGGTGGTAATTAGTCAGGGTTTAAGCTGGATTTAGTGTATACATCATCCACAACATCTAACACTGGCGGAATAGCAAGGGGTCTGTGTTGAGGCAATAAAAGGAATCCTCTGAGCCTTTTCTTGGATTCTGAGTAATCCTGGCCTTCCCAGTGGAAATGCTCCCTCATGGAATGTAAGGTCTCCCCAAAGGAGTAGTCCTCAGGCGGAGAGGCTGATGGAATGGATTCCTCTGCATCAGAATCCTCATAAGGGGGGTAAAGGAATACCCTAGGTCTGAGGATGAGTCAGAGGAAATGGACACCTGGCCTGAAGATTCATAGTCTGCTTCTTGTCTGGGCCTTTTATCTGGAAGGAGTTGGGACCCTCTGATCAGGGTAATTAAGGTCTTCAGCCATTTTTAGCATTTGCTTCTTAGGCATGGAAGCCTACCCTGGAGATTGCGGTGTGTTTCTTTGCTTTTATGTGAGGCTTAGACTTAAGAGGATTTAATTGTTAACTGGGTAGGTCTGAAAACACTCTGAAGCTGTGGAATGTTCAGCTACTTCGGGTCCCTCTGTAGGATTAAGCTCGGTAATTTGAATTGCAGGGGCGTCCAAAGGCCCAGCCAGCTCCACGTGGGAGTCAGAGGCGGTCTGTGGTTCTACTGAAGCGGTAGTCAGGGGCTGCGTAGGCGCCTCGCTGAAAACCGGAGCACCGGCGACCGGCCTAGAAGAGGCGTCAGTCTTGGGCCTCGGATGCCTGTCCTTGCGCTTTTTATGAATTCCAGTCAGAAGTTCCGACGGCATAGTGTAATTAAATTTTCTGCCAAAATAATGTCAGGCAAAATCAAACAGACGTTTAATAGTGTGCTTGTTAAACCTAGCACAAAACAGACAACCAGTGATGTTATGGTCAGGGCCTAGGCATAGGATACAGTAGGAGTGGAAATCCTTATGAGGTATTTGCTTCCCACAAGAAATACAATTATTAACTTTTACTGACATCGGTCTGAGGCAAGAAAAAGTTTCCCCAACAGGGTACTTAGCTTTTTAGAAGACTTCGGTTCTGTTCAGTATGACAATCTAAGGAGTCGGCCGACCGGCACTTGCGAACTGCTTCTGCTTCGGGCATCGTGCGGCAAGAAAGACTGAAGAAAATGGCATCTGATGCATCTTCTATCCCCCTGGTGCACTGACGTCAGGGAAGAAGCGACAGCAACCGATGCCGGACCAAGACTTTGGAACTCAGGCAGACTGGGGAACCGCCTGACGGCAGGATAACCCAAGTGTAATGACTGCAGCAGTGTCACACGAACATCTGAAGCTCACCAGGACTTAGATGCTTCAGGCAAAGCAGTCAGCGCCGAAGGAGTCCCAATGAAAGCAATGGGCAAGGGGGCTTTGGGACAGAAAGATCCCCCATCAGGAGAATATGAAGGAGTCGAAGGAGGGAAAAATTCCAACACCCGGAGAAGAACAGGGTCAGGAGATGCCCCTTGCAGTCAATACCTGATCCACAAGACGAAAAATGTCTATTTCGGACAAGCTCCTGGCAGACCTAATAGATATCCCGGAAGGAGATACAGGCTGATCCAGAACAGGACTGTAGGGTTGCCCGGCAAACAGGTCCGCAAAAGACAAATATCTGGTCCGTGGTAATGAACTCAAAGGAGCCAAGGATTCTGATTTGAATTGCGTAACTGGAAAAGTGGGCCCTGAGAGGGAACTCTGAGCCAAAGTCACAATCGGGGTAATAGACAAAAATCGGATTAGAGGTCAGAGCCGGAGCCTGTAAAGGCGAGGTCGGTGCCGAAATGTCCTGAACCAGATGGTCGGAACCAAAGAAACAATCGGTTCAGTAGTCTGTGCCGAGCCCGGCACAGACAATTCTGACTTTCCACAAACTGTGCTAGGTGCCAAAATCGGTGGCACCGTGACGAGTTGATGCTCTGAGGAAGATCTACCAGTCTTAGATTGATGATTTTTCCCCTATCACCAGCCAGTGAAGAAGGGTCTGAGCAAGGACGCTTCTTATCCTTGCCTGGAGGGGTTGAGACCTCCGCAGAAATAGCCTCAGAGAAAGGAATGCAAAGCAATCCTTTCAAAATTAACTTCTTGTGCCGTTCATTCAACGTCCATTGACTAAAACTAGCAGAAATATCACATGGGGGAGCCGTAGAAAGATGCGAGATGCCCAAACAATAAACGCATTTAAAATGCAAGTCACTGTTGGGTAATTTACCACTGCACGACGTGCAATGTTTAAAACCTGAAGTACCCTTTTTCTTCAAAAATACTAACACTCGCTCAGAGAAGAAAAAAGAGCCAGACTACCAGCAATGGTATGAAGAGTTATGAGGGTGGTAAAAGTAAAGAAAAGGCAAGAAAATACCAACGGTAAGAAAAGGGATACCTGTGGGTAGAGCTAGACTACAAGAAGACACTAAGAAAAACTTTTGAAAGAAATACCAGTTTTAATAATTCAAAACTACTTGGCTGCAGAGCTCTGTGAAAATGCTATATGGCTGCACGGCAAACGAGATTTGAGGTATGGGATGAAGGGCATTGTGGGTAGTAGCATGGCTCGAGAGTTTGGTGTACGCTAGCTTGGCATTTGGCCAACTGTTCCGAGGGTTCGGAACCGTACCCATCAGTGAGGAATGGAAGATTAACAACTTCAGATCCTAAATATTTGTCAGTTTCTCCCACACATTCAAAGGTCTTTGCAAACCAAAGTACATCTTTTGCCACCAATATTAACCTTCCATCTTAGTTTGAATTCACCACTCCTTAACCATTCCTACATTCATTCCTGATCAACAAGAGGTTCTTCCAGAAGTTTCCTACAACTATATTTATCCATTTTCCACACTTCTTGCCTCATCTGGTCTTTCACGTTATACTTGTTTTTTGGCACATTCAGCTGTTGCCCGATTTTTAACCAACTTGTGGTTTGATTTTCATTCCTGCTCGACATGGATATGGCTTCTGCTAGACTAAGGAGGGAAGTCATCTTAGATTTGTTCTCACGTTTCAAAACTTTCACTGCATGTGGGGATTGAGGTCAGCAGATTTAGAGTCCCACAACTCCAGATCTATACATGCAATCAATTTCAAGGAGGCCCATATCCCTCCTTCGGAACAGGGAATATACAATTTGGTATGCACTGACTTGAAAGTCATTTCAGCATGAAACATCCGTGTTTTCCTATCTAATCCACTCAATGCATTGAGGCAAATCACTCAAACTGTAAGACAGGAAGAACAAACTAATTTATAGCTTGGATTTTGTTCCTAGATGTCAACTCTGTTTTCCAGATAGTCTTCTGAAGTATGCCTTACCAAGTTTTATTCACATTTGTTCATGTTTTGTTGATCCTTCCAATCCTAAAAATTTATACGCTCAATTTCTTGCATCATTCTGGTCCCAAATGGATATTTTCTTGGTACTGCAGTTTTCCTGCTTTAAAGGCTGATTTTGCACATTTACCAAGACCAAATGACATTATGTGAAAAAGTTTGACAACTTGCAATTGCGCTTTTTTACTCCTCTGATGAGGTACACAGTTTTAAAATCGACAGAAGACAAGAAGTGGTCTTTAGTTTTCTGGGAGCCAAATTATAGCCATGGCCTAAACTGTTAAGTATACAGCTTAATGGGTTGAGGGGCAAGACAGTAGCATCGGTGATAGTCACCCTGGAATATCTGCCTATAAAATTTTTATCCCTAGAATGTCCTTTATCATGGCTTAATTGCAAAGTGGTCTGCCACTGTTTCATGGTCACTAATGTAGTTGATCAGTGTAGGGTTATCTTGCACATTTTTAAGCACTCTTACATGAATGTAGGATACTATAAAATGCTTATTTCAAGTCACTCCATACCATACTTGGTCACAATGGAGAAGTGTAAAAAGGAAGACTAACAGTAAATTACCCTCTGTTCCATAAGACTCTTATTGCCGCTTTTGTTCTATTCCCATAATGGAGTTTTCTTCTGACTATAGACAGTCGGCATCAATTCCAGTGCATAGTTTATACGACGGAAGGCAAGTTATTGGTCTATAACTTTTAGGGTAGCTTACAGGTTCACTTAAGTAGGAGTAATGTTTTCCTTGTTAGCCAGGTTAATGTAAACAAACTAATGAGCTAACCAGCTAAGACTAGAAAAAACACACCATACTACAGGTATTTTAATAAGTACCACTACAGTAAACTACAGGATACAATAACAGGCCTGCAAAAAAACAACAGCCAAACAGAAGCACACAGTGGAAAAAGGAGAAACTAAGCTACACATTAAAGCTAAAGTTTCACAGCACACAGTAAACTACTTAATGTATAAATCCTAACTAGTTTAAGGTAATAAAAAGCAAGACAAAACTTTGCCACAGCCAAGAGCACATCCAACCTCGTAAAGCGGCAAACGAGATCTGGGGAGTTGCACCACTTCATCATGGGATACATACCTTGCCACAAGCCGAGTTTGAGACTTCCAGCTGTGTATTTGGCCAAGTCGGAGCAGAGGATTGGCTCCGAACCCATCCAAATAAGAATGAAGGAGAGATAGGATAACAGTTCTTACTCATTGCTAAATCTTCATGCAGCGATGTTAATACTTTTAACCAGAAGTTAGATACTGCATCTGGGCCTGGGGTTTTCCAATTAGAGACTTCTCAACTTTGTTTCAATCTCTCTGGCTGTTACTTCATCCCATTTCATATCCTGTACCTTTTAAGTTTTTTTTTTTCTATCCATTTAGCATCTTTATATGTTCCAGTCTTCACAGATACTGATCCAAAATGCATCTTTTTTTGGTAGTCTTTGAATTCCTTTACCTTGTTTCCTAATTCAAGCTTTTTTGGGTCAATAAAGTTTGTACTTTTCCTTTATATTTCTACCTGTGCTGAGATGTTTTAAGTTTATTCGAGATGAAGCACGATTGTTCTAATACTGTGCGTTTCATTTATCATGTTGAAGCATTTTTGTGGATCTGTTCTCTTCTATAGTCCCACCAATGATGCTTCTTGCTGCTTAGTTGCTTCACATAGTTCGATACTTCCATGACTATTCGATTTCTCCCCTTTCTTTCCTTCACTGCCCTTTATTTAGCTGCACAGTATATCCTCTTTACTTCTATCACATGCATCTCTATGAACAGTCTTGCTACAGTTAATTTTATCAAACTTCACTTTTTGGATATGGACTTTCTGCAGTCTCACTGATCAAGTCTCAAATCAAGCAACTCTTTTAGCTCGTTTTCTTCTGAACTGAGGGCACATTGTTTCATTTTAATTTCCTGCAGGCATTCTATAGAAAGTTAGATAGCATCTTCCTGTGGCACTCCAATTTCATCCTGTGCCATCCGTTGCTCTGTCATATGGAAACTCACTGGCGTATCACTCCACATTGACTGCATCAGTTTCTAGTTTTTTCTTTCACTTGCTGTAGAGTTTCAACTGAGCGTTTATACTGGTTTATATGGCACCTGAATAACTGCTTCCCTTCTACGGGTTTCCCTTAATTTGGAGGTCCACTGCTCTATCCTGTTATGGCGCTTCCTGAATTAGATATGGCACTGAATCATTCAAAGTATTCCATAACCTCAGTTTCTATTTGTTTAATGTCTCCATAAATCTCCCTTTCTACTTTTCCTCTGTCTTTTTTGTACTGTAAAGTTTTCCATGTCCAGATTCCTTTGCCTGTATTTTTCAAATATCTTTGGTGCTCCTCTTTTTGTATCGATTAGTTTTGCTTTGTCCTTAGCACAGATTACACCATATTAAATCTCTTTCCCAAGTCCATATTCCTTCAAATCTGTCCTGATCTTCCTATTTCTTACACTGAGGACGTGATCCATCATGCTATGATGTAACCTGTTAGACCTACACCAAATCCTTTATTTTGCACACTCCATTACTTCTATTTTTTAACTTCTACTTCATCTTTAATACATTCCCTCTGATATTTTAATGCAAAATCTTCCAGGTCTGGATGCCTCTGCCTGTATTTCTCTTCATATATATTTGAGGGTGCCTTTACATTGATTAATTTGGCTCTCATTTGCATAAATATTGCATCACATCAAGTCTACCATGTCTTTTTTATACTTTTTAAAAATATTTTGATTGTTTATATTTTTGCACTTCCTCAGATGCTTTTCCAAGGAGATCAATGTTCTACACACTTTCTCACAAATCTGTTGTATTAATGAACATTTTTATTTGAAGCTTCTGACAGTTCTTGTGGAAGTATTTTTCATTCCTTTAATTTTGTCAGTCTTTTTGTACATCTTCTCTGGAAATTCTGGGCTTTATACACAACAGTAACAATACACAATTCCTTTTTCCGCAACAGTCTACCATCATTTTTATGGCTCTTTTGGCTTATCAGTATTTGAGATGTTTGTGGACTGGTACTTCAACGGGGCATTCTCCCCCTGGGCCTGGCTCCACTGTAGGAGTGTTTCCATATTTTGAGGATTCTTTCTTCCAGTCCTGGCACCAGTGCACCTATCAGGATTTGGCACGCTTATCCTGGGCCTTGCGCACACAGTTATCTAATTTTTTACCTCTGGCAATGATGTATAAACAGTATCAGTGTCATCTTTTTGAGATTTTGTGTAAAACAGGGTCCACCTCGTGAAGGTGCTCACCAAGACTTGAGATAAATTTTATTTCAGCAATACTACTCTCCTTGCTGACTTCTCTCTACATTTGGACCCCAAGTTCACTAAAGGGATCCCCCATTGTATAGTCAGATCCAAGTCAACCTCCTTCCAACCATTCACTGGATTAGAGAAGATCCCAATTAAAGACCCAAGGGATTTCCTCTGGCCTGGAATACAAGATGCTATGAGGGTCAACCCAATCTCTTGAGCCAGCATCCTTTTCAATCAAAGCTGCACAGAAGGCAAGAATTTCCCCTTATGTACCATGTAACAGTGCAGTTGTCTGTCCAGATTGTGCCCCTGGGCTGAAGTTTTGTTGAAAGGGTTATGGCCAGCTAGTCTGCTAGCAACCCATTTTTATATGTGACTTTCCATGTTGTGGGACGAAATGCCCTGCACATTTAGGGAACCAAAGTGGGCTACTGAAGCTCTGACTGAACTGTGCGTCAATGGTCTTGTCTGATTCAGGTAAAGTACAGTTGTGTACCTACCATAAATGTAGATGTTAAGAGTGTATTCACTGTTGCAGTCATTACTCTTGGGGTTATCCTGCTGGCAGGCTACCCTGTCGGCCAGAATTCCAAAGTCTAGGCCCAGCGTCGGTTGCAGTCGCCTCTTCACTGACGTCAGTGTGCCAGGGGTATAAAAGATGCAGCAGACGCCATTTTCTTCAGTTTCTTGCCCCAGATGTCAGGTGCCCCCAAATTGGTAGGCTGCAAAATATGCCAATAAAAATGCATGCACAAAAACATTTCCTTCATCTACAAGCAAATACACCAAATAGGTTGTATAGGATAGAGAAGTGCAGATAAGTCCCAGCAAAGAAAAGTGGGATGGTGGGTGGGTAACCTGGACTACAAGAGTGAATACACTCAAACATCTACATTTATGGTAGGTACACAACTGTATTATGTTCATAGTGTTTCACTGTTGCAGTCATTACTCTTGGGTTGAATCCCAAAGCGGAGGAAGGATGGCTGGGCTAAACAGGATTAGGAGAGGCTAGGAGGCCCTGCAGAACTGCAGTGGCAAAGTCTGCTCTGGACTTAAAGAGGTAAGTGGTAGTGCTTTGTGAAGGTGTGCACTGAACTCCAAGTTGCAGCCTCTAAGATATCTTTGGTTGGTACTTCTCTGAGGAAGGCTGCTGAAGTGGCTGCTGCTCCGGTGGAATGAGGCCTAATGCCCTTAGGCACCGATTTTGCCAAGTTGAAAATAGCAGAAACGGATGCAATGGCCTATCCATTTTGAAATAGTCTGTTTTGAGATAGCCTTTCCTTGTGATCCTGCAGCATATGACAAAGTTGCTCAGTCTTTCTGAAAGCTTTAGTTCTGACCATGTAGAATCATAACTGCCTGTGTATGTCCAAAGAATGTAGAATATTCTCACCCTTGTTCTGTGGGTTAGGATAAAAGGTTGGCAAGTGAATGGTTTGGTTAAGGGCCACACTGGACACCATCTTAGGCATAAACATAGGGTTTGTCCTCAGAGAAACCCCGTCTGGATGAAAAATGATAAAAGGTTCCACAGCCATGAGTGCTTGGAACTCAGACTCACCTTGCAGAGGTTATTGCTAGGAACAGGATGAGAAAAGATAGGTGGTTCCGTATTGTAATGGGCTGAAATGGCAGAGGCATGAACCTTAATTGAGGAGAAGGAAAGGCCTTTGTTGAGCATCTCAATTAGGTATTGTAAAATCTGAGGGCTATTTGGTACATGTGTCAATGCCTTGTTCCTGGTTCCAAACACAGAATCTTCCATTTTTCTGCATAAGATTTTCTGGTGCTGGGCCTCCTGGCCTCCAAAATAACATCCATAACAGCTTTTGAAAGAGGAGTGTTCTGAATGGCTACATTATCCATGCTGCCAGATTTAAGGTCCTGAGTTGGCTGTGCAGGATCCAACTGTTTTGTTGGGTCAGCAAGTGAGAAGTTTGAAGCAACATCCATGCTGGACCTTGAGACAAGCTCCTTAGGATTGGGTGCCAGTGCTGACGTGGTCAGTCTGGTGCAATCAGTATCATTTTTGGCTTTTCTTGTCTGACCTTTAGGAATACCCTGGGAAGGGGAGGCAGTGAGGGAAAAGCATATACAATTAGATTTTTCCAGCTGAAGGATAGGGCGTCCACTTTCCATGCTTGCTTGTGAAAAATCCTTGTGCAAAATCTCTGCAATTGGCAGTTGTGGGGGGAGGCAAATAGATCTGTGTCTGGGCATCCCCATTTCCTTATGCTGAAGACTTGTGGATCCAGTTTCCAATCGTGGGGATCCATGAGGTTTCTGCTTAGTTCGTCTGCCAGAGTATTTGTTTTTCCTGGCAGGAAATGTGCTTGCAAGTGAATTTGAAGAGCCAACGCTGTGTCCCATAAGGTCATTGCTCGTCTGCAGAGGGGGTAGGAATGCGTACCTCCCTGCTTGTTTATGTACCACATGACCGTAGTGTTCTGTCTTTATCAGTAACTGTCCTGGATGAAGCAGGTCCTTGAAAGCCGTCAGGGCATTCTGAACAGCTAGCATCTCTTTTTGATTGATGTGAAGATGCATCTGGTTTGCAGGCCATGTGCCCTGAATACATTTTCCTGCCATATGGACTCCCCAGGCATAATCTGATGCATCCGTTGTCAGTGTCTGTCCGGCTGTGGGTAAACTGAATGGCAGACCCTTGTGGTGACAGACCTCTGCCCACCATAGAAACTCCTGTTGCAGGCAGGAAATGAGTGCAATTACTGTCTCCAGGCTAGGCAATGCTGAGTCCAAACACTTTAGATACCATTGTAGTTTCCTCATATGCAGTCTGGCATATGGAATTAGTAGAATGCAGGATGCCATGAAACCCAAGGCCTGCAGGATTTTCCTTGCAGATAGGTGGGTTTTTGTTGCCAATTTCTTGAAGTCAGTCAGTTGCTTTTGTTTTTCTGGCGTGAGATAAGCCATCTGGGCAGTTGTATTTAAGCTTGCACCAAGGAATATTATCTCTTGAGAGGGCACTAGTTTTGATTTATTTTCTTTTACTGTGTACCCTAAGCCAATTAGTAATCTTTTTACAAACTCCAGATGCTTTATAACAATGTCCTTGTTCTCTGCTTGAATTAGGCAGTCCAAGTAGGGATATATTTGAATTCCTTTGTCTGCAAAACGCAATTACTGGTGCCAGGCATTTTGTGAAAACCCTGGGCGCAGTAGATAAGCCAAAGGGCAGTGCAGAGAACTGGTAATACATTGAGCCAGCTATGAATCTGAGGTATCTTCTGCAAGATTGTCTGACTGGGACATGCAGGTATGCCTCTTAGGTCCAAAGTTTTGAGCTAAGCATTCTTGCCCAGCATGGGCAGTAGCTGCTGTAGAGTCAACATCTTGACTTTTGAAACTTTCAGAAACGTATTTAGTATAGACAGGTCCAGTATTGGTCTCCAGGTTTTGTCCTTTCTGGGTACCAGGAACAGTCTGGAGTAAAATCCTTGCCCCTGTTCTTCTTGTGGTACTCGCTGAATGACCCTCATATCCATGAGGGCTGTAATTTGTTTTTGTGCCTCTGCCCATTGATTGTGTGGCAGGTCTGGCATACCTTTTGACCTTGGTAGAGTGTGAAAATGGAACCTGTAGCCTTGGGACACTATGTTCAGGACCCATTTGTCTTGGGTAACTATTTGCCAATTTGATGAAAAAAATGCTAGTTTTCCCCCTAAGGGGGCTGCCAAAAGAAAAGTGCTTGGATCTGGTAGAGGAAAGTCATTGGGACAGTTTCCTGAAAGGTTGTGATTAGTCTTCTCTGCTTTTGGAGGTAGGAGCACCCCATTGTTTAGGCCTGTATGAGCCTTGGGGCTGAGATATGCCTCTGGGACGCCTGTATCTGCCTCTGTGGTCTCTCGACACTGGAAAGGACCAATCTGGGTGGCTGTACCTGTAAAAAATCCTTGACTGTCTGCATGGATTTTGCTTTATCCTCCATTTTTTTCAACACCTCTTCTGCTTTAGTTCCAAACAAAGTATCATGCTGTAATGGTGCATCTAATAATTTTGCTTTAACATGATCAGAGTCTGTTCCTTTAACCAAGCATGCCTTCTAACAGAACCTGTAACAGCGGCCCTGCAAGAGGCCTCCAGTGAATCATAACCACATTGCAAAAAGTACAGTTTTGTACCTACCATAAATGTAGATGTTCGAAGATCCACATTGCTGCAGTCCTTACTTATGGGTAGTCCGCTGTCCTCGGTCGGCCCGAATACCAAAGTATTAGGCTGACGTCGGTCATGGGTGCCTAGATCTGACATCAGAGCGTCAGGGTATAAAGGCGCATGACCGACGTCATATCCTCAGTCTTTTCTTGCCCCAGATGTCAGAAGGCCAAACCAGAAAGGCCACAGCCAAAAACAGAATACCTCCCAAAAACATGCCCAACAACAACCATCACCTAAAGCATAACACCAAGTCTAACTACAGTGGGGAAGGAGGGAGGGTAAATTGGACTGCAGCAATGTGGATCTTCGAACATCTACATTTATGGTAGGTACAAAACTACTATGTTCTTCATCTCACATTTCTGCAGTCCTTACTTATGGGTAGAATCCCAAAGCAACGGGAAAGGGAGGATGGTAAAAATCATAAAGCATTAGGGGCCGCTAAAATGCCCTGTAAAATTGCAGTGGCAAATCCAGCCCTAGACTTAGAATAAAGAGGAAGGTGGTAATGTTTAGAAAAGGTATGCACTGAAGTCCAAGTAGCTGCCTCCAAAATGTCTTTTGTAGCTACCCCCCTTAGAAAGGCCGTAGAAGTAGCAGTAGCCCTAGTGGAATGAGGCCTGATTCCAGCAGGAATCTCCTTACCATGATGGGAATAACAGAAAGAAATACAAAACCCAATCCATTTAGAAATAGTTTGTTTTGAAACAGGTGTACCCTGCGAACCCAAAGCAAAAGAAACAAACAATTGCTGAGATTGTCTGAACTCCTTGGTTCTGCTCAAATAATAACGCAACTGCCTGTGAATATCCAAAGTATGCAAAATTTTCTCCCCTTTATTTTGGGGGTTTGCATAAAAAGTAGGCAAATGAATAGTTTGATTTAAGGCCACACTAGAAACCACCTTAGGCATAAAGGAAGGATTAGTACGCAAAGATACCCTATCCTTATGAAAAATCAGGAAAGGCTCCACTGCCATGAGGGCCTGTAATTCAGAAACCCTTCTTGCAGAGGTAATGGCCAACAAAAAAGCAGTTTTCCATGACAAATACTTTAACTCAGCAGTAGCTGCAGGCTCAAAAGGTTGTAGAGTAAGTTTTTCCAACACAAAATTGAGATCCCAAGCAGGAGTAGGAGCTCTATGGGGGTCTTATATTCTTTGCCCTCTAAGAAATTGCTTAAACCAAGGATGAGAGAATAAAGGAGGGTCACAATCATAGTGAGCAGAAATGGCTGCAGCATGGACCTTTATTGAGGAGAAAGACAAACCCTTGTCCAATAACTCAGTAAGATATTGAAGAGCAACACTTAAATCAGGTTTGGAGACATCAAAGTCCTTTCCTTTGCTCCAAATAAAAAATCTCCTCCATTTATCAGCGTAAACTTTCCTGGTACTAGGCCTCCTGGCCTCCAAAATAACATTCAAAACTTGTTGTGGAAGCTGAGACCCTCCAGAGTCTAAAACAGAATATGCCAGGCTGTTAGATGTAGAGACTGAATCTTGACATTGAGGAAGTGACTGTCCTCTTGTGACAAAAGGTGCGGAATCAAAGGCAGAGGCCATGGAGGTTCTAGTACTAAGCTCCTCAGTAGTGGGTACCAGTGTTGTCGAGGCCAATCCGGTGCTATCAAAATCATGGTTGGCTTGTCTTGTCTGGCCTTCAAGAGTACCTTGGGAAGAAGAGGCAGAGGTGGAAAGGCAGATACATGCAGATTGTTCCAACTGAATGATAGAGCGTCCACCTTCCAAGCTGTGTGATGAAACATTTTTGTGCAAAACTTTGGCAACTGGTAATTTAGTGGAGAAGCGAACAGATCTATGTCTGGAGTTCCCCATAACACTGTCAACTGTTGAAATACATGATGATCCAATTTCCACTCGTGAGGATCCACTATTTGTCTGCTCAATACATCTGCTAAGGAGTTCTGTGCTCCTGGTAGAAACCTTGCCTGAAGATTGAGGTGTAGATTGAGAGCAGTTTCCCACAGAATCATCGCTTGCCTGCAAAGAGGGTAAGAATGGGTTGCCCCCTGCTTGTTGATGTACCACATGACAGTAGTGTTGTCTGTTTGAATCAACACCTGCCCTGGGTGAAGTAAATCTTTGAAAGCCATCAATGCAAACTGGACTGCTAACATTTCCTTCAAGTTGATATGCAAATGTTGGAGTTTGACAGGCCACGTGTTTTGCACCCATTTTCCATTGAGGTGTGCTCCCAAGCCTTGTCCGAGGCATCTGTCGTTAGAATCTGACTCGCCTCTGGCCGGGTCACAGAGAGTCCCTTGTTTAGGTGACATTCCTGAGCCCACCACAAAAACTCCTTCCGAATGCAAGGTATTATCTGAATGACAGTGTCTAGATCTTGGCAGTGCTGTGTCCATACATTTTTGAGATACCATTGCAGCTTCCTCATATGCAATTTGGCATTGGGAAGTACCAGAATACAAGATGCCATGAACCCCAAGGCTTGAAGGACTGTCCTTGCAGTCAGCCTGGACCGTAGAGACATTTGATGGAAATAGAGAAAGGCTTCTTTGTTTGTCCGGGGTCAAAAAGGCCATCTGGGAAGCTGTATTCAGTCTCACACCCAGAAAGCACATGTCCTGAGAGGGTACTAGACTGGACGTTGTTTCGTTCACAGAATACCCCAGGCATCTTAACACTGCCATCACATACTGTAGATGAAGAAGTTTGTCCTTTTCTTGTGCAATAATCAGGCAATCGTCCAAATAAGGATAAATCTGTATTCCTCTTAGTCTGTAAAATGCTATCACTGGAGCCAGAACCTTTGTGAACACTCTGGGCGCAGTAGATAAGCCAAAGGGCAATGCAGAGAACTGATAATGTAAAATTCCAGCCCGAAAACGCAGGTACCTCCTGCAACTGGGCCTGATAGGCACATGAAGGTAAGCCTCTTTGAGGTCCAGAGTAACCATCCAGTGATCTTTTCCCAACAGAGGTAAAAGTTGTTGTAACGTCAGCATCTTGAACTTTGGAATGTCCAGGTAAGTGTTGAGGATAGATAAATCCAAAATTGGTCTCCACGTGTTCCCTTTCTTTGGAACTAGAAACAGGCGAGAATAAAATCCTAGGCCCACTTCTGACAGAGGAACTGGCTGTATAGCTCCTATTTGAAGTAAAGAAATTTGTCTGCGAGCCTCTATCCTTTGCAGAGGAGGGACGTCTGGCATGCCTTTGAAAGGAGGCATGGTATGGAAATAGAACTTGTAGCCTCGGTTTATAATGTCCAATACCCATTTGTCCTTGGTGACTAAATGCCAATTTTGCTTGAAAAGAGCCAACTTTCCTCCCAAAGGAGCTGCCAGGCAAGAAGAATCTGGCAGCTGAAAATGTAGGTCATTGGGCCTGTTTACGAAAGGACTGGCCCCTGCCCTCAGCAGCAGATTGAGCAGGCGAACTCCATTGTCTCGGCCTGAAAGTACTCTGAGCTCTGCCCCTACCACGCCTAGATCTACCCCTAGACTGAGAATCAGAAGAAGGACGTCCACCCCTTAGTAGGCCAATTTCTACTAAACTTTGGAGGTTGTACCTGCAAAAAATCTTTAACAGTCTGCATAGACTTAGCCTCGTCTTCCATTTTCTTTAAGACTGACTCCACAGGAGGACCAAACAAAACTTCAGACTGTAAAGGGGCATCCAGAATTCTAGACTTAACATGCTCAGACAAATTCTGATCCTTAAGCCAGGCGTGCCTACGAATAACTGAACCAGTGGCAGCCACCCTAGAAGAAGCCTGTAAAGCATCAAAACCACATTGTAAAGAGTGCTTACCCACCTGTTCAGAAACATGCACTAAATCTTGCAATTCTTTACACTCTATGCCCTCTGCCAAAGCATCCACTTTAGACCTTAGCTGAGAAAGGAGGAAATTCTGATACTTCAACATATGAAACTGGCAGTTCAAAGCTCTCATTGCTAAAGTAGAAGAGGTATACACCTTATTACCCCATCTATCCAAAGCTCTAGCTTCCTTATCCAGAGGAACCGGATTCTTAACAGAGGCTCTAACACCCTTAGGCCCCTGACTAATAGTTTCTGGGTCCGCCCTAGGACTCTTATACAGATATTTATGAGCCTCAGGCACCCTGTAATACCTGTCCAGTTTAACTGGGGCAAGAGGCACAGAATCTGGATTAAGGGAAGCTTCCGAAAAAACATCTGAAACATCCAAAACCGGAGGTATAGCCAAGGGTCTATGCTGTGGTAAAAACAAGAACTCCCTAAGTCTCTTCCGTGAATCAGAGTAATCCTGTCCCTCCCACTGAAAATGCTCCCTCATGGAATGCAAAGTTTCTGAAAATGAAAAATCCTCTGGAGGAGCAGAAGGAGTGGAATCCTCTGCATCAGAATCAGAATAAGGAGGGAAATCTTGAATGTCTTCAGCAGAAGACTCTGAATCATCTGAGGCCTGCTCCAAACTTTCCAACTCTGGCTCCATCCTGGGCCTTTTATCAGGAGGGGGAATAGAACCTCTAATTAAAGTAATCAAATCCTCTGCCATTTTAAGCATGTGCTTTTTAGGCACAGACCCTGAAGCACCAGAACTGACCCCAGAGGAAGGCAAGACAGACCTGCCCTTAGAAGGAGTCTTAGAAACAGTAACAGAAGGCCTAACCACCTTAGGCATAGAAGGGAGAATAGTAACCTGAGAGGCCCCTTCCGCCTGACCTGTCTCCTGAGAGGCCACATCCTGTAAAATCAAAGTGTCCCCCTGGGACTCAACAGAAACTTCAGCCGGATACACCTGTTCAGCTGTAGCTTCTAAAGGTCCGGCGTCCGAAACGGACGAATCATCCTGCCTAGGCTTTAAAGATTTGTCTTTGCGCTTCTTAGTAGAAGCAGGCGTCGGAACATCCGAAGGCATATTATAATTACACCTCTTGCCAAAGACTAACCTAGCGCAATCTAACCTCCGTTTTATAGTGCGCTTATTAAACCTAGCACAAAACCGGCACCGACTACGGTGCTCCGGTCCCAAACAAGGAATACAAAGCGAGTGGTAATCCCTATGCGGTATCTGTTTCCCACAAGAAATACAATTATTCACTTTTTCTGACATCCGGTAAGTAACTGAGGCAAGAAAAACAAAATATTCCCCAACGGGGTACTTAGCCCAACTTGGTATCGGTCTGAAACTCCGAAAACGAAAAATTTCAGAATGCCGAACGGCACTTGCAACGCTGCTTCTGCATCGGACCATGCGGCAAAAAAGACTGAGGATATGACATCGGTCATGCGCCTTTATACCCTGACGCTCTGATGTCAGATCTAGGTGCCCATGACCGACATCAGCCTAATACTTTGGTATTTGGGCCGACCGAGGAGAGCGGACTACCCATAAGTAAGGACTGCAGCAATGTGAGATGAAGATCATGTTTTCCCCACTTGTTAAGCTGCATGCAATAAATCCTGCAATTCCTTGTTCTCTGAACATTCAGTATTTGTCAACAATTTCTGTTTAAGCAGTGACATTAGATACTGCTGATATTTAAGCATATGAAACTGACAATTTAAAGCCCTTATAGCCAGGGTAGCAGAAGTGTAGACTTTTTTCCCCCCATCTGTCTAGAGACCTGGAATCCCTATCAGAGGGGACAGGGTTTTTTGCAGTGGAAGCTTTAACCCCCTTGAGACCCTGAGATATAGTTTCTGGATCAGCAGCGGGGTTTTTATATAGGAATTTGAGAATCCGGGATCCTGTAGTATCTGTCTGGCTTAGCAGGTGCAAGAAGGTAAAGAGTCTGGGGACAGGCCGGACTCTGAAAATACATCTACAATGTCTAGAACAGGTGGAATAGCAAGGGGTCTGTGCTGAGGAAGTAGCAGAAAGTCTGAGCCTTTTCTTAGATTCAGAATAATCTTGGCTCCCCCAGTGGAAATGCTTCCTCATGGTATGCAGGGTTTCCCCAAAAGAATAATCCTCAGGAGGAGGGGCTGAAGGAATGGATTCTTCAGCATCAGAATCCTCATAGGGAAGCAAGGAGTAATCCTGCTCAGAAGAGGAATCAGAGGAAATAGAAACCTGATCAGAAAAATCATACTCTGTCTCTTGCCTAGGCCTCTTATCAGGAGGGGGATGGGAGCCCCTGATCAAAGTAATTAGGTCTTCGGCCATTTTGAGCATGTGTTTTTTAGGCATGGAAGTCTAAGTAGGAGAATGCTGTACTTGTTTCTTTGTCTTTAGTGCTGCTTTAGTCTTTGAAGCTGAAGATGGCTTAATATATAGTTGTGTAGGTCTGAAGACGCCCTCAGAAGCAGATGCCTGCTTAGCGGCTCCGGACCAATCTGAGGGAATGACTTCAGAGTGTCCAATACCTTGTGTATCCAGAGGCCCAGTCGGCTGCACGTGGGAATCTGAAGCGGCCTGTGGCTCAGGTAGCGGCCGACAGAGGCTGCGAAAGCGCCTCACTGAGAACCGGCGACTGGCCTAGTAGAGGCTTCTTCTGTTTTGGGCCTCGGATGCCTATCCTTTTCCTTGTCTTTGCAGTTTTGTAAACTCCGGTTGTCGGCTGGTCTGACGGCATTATGTAATTAAATCTTCGGCCAAAGTAATGAAATGCAAAATCGAACAGACGCTTGATAGTGCATTGGTTAAATCTAGCACAAAACCGACAACTAGCGACGTTGTGATCAGGGCCTAGGCAAGGAATACAGCAAGTGAAAATCCTTATGATGTATTTGCTTCCCACAAGAAATACAATTGTTAACCTTCTGACATCGGTCTGGAGCAAGAAAAAAGTTTCCCCAACGGGGTACTTGGCTTTAATGAAGACTTTGGTTCTGAAATTCGGATTTGAAAATCTCAGGAGTCTGCCGATCGGCACTTGCAAACTGCTTTTGCTTCGGGCACTGCGCGGCAAGAAAGACTGAAGAAAATGGTGTCAGCTGCATCTTTTATACCCCTGGCGCACTGACGTCAGGGAAGAGGCGACAGCAACCGATGCCGGACCTAGACTTTGTAATTCTGGCTGACTGAGGGTAGCCTGCCAGCAGGATAACCCCAAGAGTAATGACTGCAACAGTGAAACACGAACATCATTTGCTCCTGGGTTTTCTACAATGTTCTTCCACCATAGGAATTCCTTTTTCAGGCATGGAAAGAGGGGCAGTAGGGTTTTCAGGTGTTGGGAGTGCTGCTTTCAGAAACCAATGGAGTTTCCGTCATGTGCTTCTTAAATGGGATCATGAAAATACATCATGCCATGTAACCTGGCATCCTCAGGAATTCCCTTGCAGTGAAGAGCTGCTTTGGAAACAGACTGGAGACAGCCTGTTATGAAAGCAATCTTTTGTCTTGGGTATGGAAGGAGTTCAGTTGAACAGCCCAAGGGCTCACAAACAGGATCGGTTACAGGAAGAATTTGGGATTTTTGAATATTTAAGACCTACCTTCTGAAGACTAACAAGAACTGTAAGGTGTCTAGGGTCTCTGAAGATCTTTGAGTGATGCAGTCTAAGCAGGAATAAATATGAATCCATAGAGTTCTCCAATGTGCTATCAGAGGAAAGGAAAGTTGTGTAAAATCTTACCATAACCATAGATGTCTTCCATGTTGCAGTATTCTCCATGTGGGTTTACCCTTCTTCCTCTCCAGTTCGTCCGGCCAGGTTTCCAAACATTCACTCCCTTTAGGTACAGACGTCTGAAGTGGCAGCAGGTATGTGGGCCATAAAAGTGACGTCTGCACGCACCAGCCACCAGAACATAAAACGACTCTGAGACAGTCCTATAAGAGCATAGCCTCTCCAGCATCACCCAGGAGAGAAAGTGCAGTCTGACGAGTGGAACTTGGGAGGGAATACTGCAACATGGAAGAGAAGACCATCTATGGTTATGGTAAGATTTTACACAACTTTAGTCCTATCCCAACGTTGCCGTATTCATGTGGGTGAGTGCCAAAGCTCAGAGGATTGGAAGGTGGCCTAGAGGTTTCCAGAAATCTATGTAGGATAGCCCTGGTAAACACAGTCGTGACTGGAGATATAGTCTAGCTTGCAGTGTTTGCTGAAGGTGTGCACCAAGGACCACGTTAGCTGCCTCAAGTATGGTATGAAGGTAGTGTGTCTAGCCTCTTAAAAGGGCTCCAGAAGAGGCCATTGCTCTGGAGTGGCCTTTGACATTGCCCTGCAAGGTCTTTTCATGGTGTAGGTAGCAGAAAGAAATGGCCATGGAGATCTAGGCTGAAATAGTCAGTTTGCTCACAGCTTTCCCCAGGGCTCTGGGGTGGAAGACTAAACACATTTCTGATTTCCTAAAAAGTTTGGTTTTATGTAGATAAACCCCAAGTTGACTGTGGACGTCTAGGGAATGAAGTACTCTCACTATCCCCCTGCGAATTGGGGTCGAAGGTAGGCAGGTGGATGGCCTAGTTCAAGGATAGGTCATTCACTTTGGGAGTGAATGACTTAGTCCAGAGGGTCATCCTGTCCAGGTGGAAGACAGGAAATGGTGGTGCGGGCATAAGCCCTTGCAACCAAAACCATTCTGGCTAAGGTCAGAGCCATCAAAAAGTTTTCCACACGCAGAATTTTATGGGAGCTTTCCCTGCTGGCTCAAAGGAGGCTAGAGTGACTTTTTCCAATACATAAAAGGTCCCAGGGAGAATGAGGATGGTTTCCTGGGTGGTCTCAAGTGTTGTACACCTTTGAGAAACAGTTTGGCAGGGAGTCTGGAAGCAAGGGGTGGATCCAGAGGAAGGCAGGCAAAGATAATGGACAAATGTTCTTTCACAAACGAGTATGACAGCCCTATCTCCATTAGTTCACACAGTTAAGACAGGATGAGAGGGATGTGGCTTTCCAGCAGGTCCAACTGTCTTGAGACACCAAATAGAAAACTTTTTCCACTTCAAGAGATAGGATTTTCTTCTGTTGGGTTTCCTGGCGGACATTGAGCACGTCCTCATACAGGTGTCTGAAAGGGATCAGAATCCTAATCAGCCACAGGGTCAGGTGCAGAGATTGCCACTGTGGGTGTATCAGAGTCACCTTGTGCTGTGAGCAGGTCCACTGGGGGGGATAACATTTGCTGGTTGCCCTTGGAAAAATAGAGAATCACTGCTGCCTTGGCCAGTAGGGAGTCACCAGCAAGATTTTTGGTGAGTCCTGCTGAATTTTCAGCCGCACCTTTTGAATAAAGAGGAAAAGTGGGAAATCACACAGAAATTTCCCCTTTCAGGTTAGAGACTGCATCTGTCGCCAGTGCCTTGGTGTCGTGTCCTGGTGCTGTCACCAGGAAGTTGCCCGATTATGGAGGAGGCAAACTGGTCTATTTGTGGTATACCCAAATTTGTGGCCCAGCTTCAGGAAAACATCTCTAGCATCCATTCGTGGTGGTTTGATATGGTTCTGCTTAGGTAATTTGCCTAGGAGTTGTGCAGGGACAGTATGTAGGTTGCCTGTAGGGAAATTCCCTGTGAGGTGGCCAGATCCCACACATGCAGAGCTAGTCTGCATAGAAGGTATGACTTCCTCCCTCCCTGTTTAAGGTACCACAGGACTGAGGTGTAGTCCATGAATATCTTGAGGGCCCTGCTCTAGATAGGGTTGGAAGGTTTGTAGAGCAAGAAGGATCTCTCTCATTTCTCTGAAGTTTATGTGGCCTAGTTTGTGTCAATCTGTCCACAAACCTTGCACTTTTCGTTGTCCTAGAGTTGCTCCCCAGCCCAAATCTGAGGCATCTGTGCACACAGTCTGGGAGGGAATGGATGTTTGTAAAGGGAGGTCTGGGTTCTGGGCCACCTGTGCCACCCACCATCTCTATTCCTGTTTCAAACAGGGGGACCCTGAAATCTAGAGGATGGGAGTGCTGAGTCCACACTGACTGAAAATACCATTGTAGTTTCCTCATGTGCATTCTTGCTAGGGGCAACATGGGCATGGTGGCTGCCATGTAACCAGAAGTCTCAAACTGCCTTGCTGTCAGTTCTGATGACTGAAGGGCAGAGTGTAGGTGGTGTGTCAGGGACACCATCTTTGTGCTGGTAGGAAGGCCTTCATAAGGTCTGTCTGGATTCTGCAACCCAGGAAGACAATGTCCTGTGCAGGCTTCATGTGGGATTTTGGGAAGTTTATTAGAAATCCTAGAGACTGCAGGAGGAGCAGAAGGGCCTGGGTGTGAAGAAGGGTCCTCTGTCTGAATTATGTAGTCTTGGTAAGGGAATACCTGGATCTCCTTTGTCCTTCAATAAACGATGACTGGAGCCAGATATTGTGAATACCATGTGAGTAGTATAAAGCCCAAAGGGCAAAATTGAAAATAGGATGACTCTGCCAGAAATCTGAAGTATTTCCAGAAAGTGGGCTTTACAGGTATGTGAAGGTAGGCATCCTTTACATCCAGGGTTGCCGTGAATCCTTGAAGGAGGGGAAAAGGGTAGAAGGAGTGAGCATCCTTAAGGCAGGAACTTTTAAGAAGGGGTTGCGACAAGAGGTCTAGAATCTGCCTCCATGGTCCGTCCTTTCTGGGTACCAAAAAGATTGTGGAGTAGAGTCCTTTTCTTTTTGATTCTGTAGGCACTGGTTCTATAGTGCCTTCTATTAGTAGGGTTTGCAGAACTGGAGTACTTGACTGGTGGGTAGCTGGGGAATGCCCAGCCTTGTTGGGGGTTAATCCAGGACAGAGTAACTGTTCTGTAGGATGGACAGAACCCACTTGTCTAAGGTAGTGACCACGAAGGGAGACAGGCAGACAGGTGAAGGGATGGGGGGTTGAAAGCTTGGCAGGCAGATACTAACCTGTCCTACATGGAAAGGGAGGCTTTTGGCTGGAGGAAGGACAAGCTCTAGCTGGAGGGGGCAGTCTTCTAGGGAGCCTTCTAGACCTAGAGGGAGCTGTAGGCCTAGAGGCTTTCCTGATTAATAGAGTCTTGGGTAGTTCCTATGGAACTTGGGGATGGGTGAGACTAGGTGGTGTTTTAGCTCCAGTATTGCTTTTCCTTTTTGTTGCAGGGACTTAAAACAGGTCAGCCACCTTTTCACCAAACAGAGCAGTGTGATCCAAAGGATCAACAATACGTTCGGCCCTGAAGTAATCGGGGAGAGACTTAAGGAGTAGACATGAGCATCTTAGTGCAGAAGCTAATGCAGCTGACCTAGTTGAGGCTTCAACTGCAACATACCTGCATCTTAGGGAGTGTTGATTCACCTGAGGTGAAGGCTAGCAAGGAGGTCAAGGAAGCTTTGGCTGCACAATCTGGAATGTCAGTTAATTCCTTAGTGGCTTTGTCCAACAGAGCAGCTAAGGAATATTTGGTCAAGTGAGTTTGGTAGTTAGAGGCTCCCAGGCTCCAAATGACAGGGTAGCAGAAGCATAAATTCTCTTTTCCCCAACCTCTCCATAGTTTTGCTGTGCTTATCAGCTGGGAGAATGGTAGTAGTAAGAAAGATTAGAAGCCCTACCAGTAGAGATGGAGATAGTGGCTGGATCAGCAGGAGGGCTGTCTCAGGGACTGAGTATCTGCTCTCCATGGAGCTAGAGACTAGGAATTCAGGTTGATGGACAAGCATCCAGGAAGGCCAGATAAATAGGAGGGATAGCAGAAGGCCTAGGGGAGTCCATTTGAATCAGGTTGTAAAGCCTCTTCTGTACTGGTCATGTCTTAGGATTCCCACTTAGTGATCTTTTATCTTACTGATCATTTCCCCAAAGATTAAATCCTCCATAGCAGAGTCAGGTTCAATTTAGCCTTCCTCTGGAAATCCGTATCCCGGGGGGGGGGGGGGGATCCGAGAAGAGTACGAGGGAATCCTCTGAGGAATCAGTTCCTTCTCTTCTAGTTCTACCCTCCTTTCAGGAAAGAGTAGTAGTGCTAGAGGTATCTATGGCAGTAGGCCTAAGGGCCATAAAGACATTATATTGGCTGAAGGCCTGCCAATCAGGCATGCTTTCAGTAGCAGGAGATAGAAAATAAAACAAAACATCTTTTTTCTTTAGAGGCCTCGCTGACCTGGCTCGGAGAAGCCTCAGGTCAGGCATAGGGATGACAGTGGAATCAGACAAGTGCAGAGTGAATGCTGGTCGTCCCCCCGCATCCAAGGTAAACACCGGTGTAACCTCTATGGATGTGGTGTCCACTCGAGATTGTGCAGCTTCCTCAGATATACATGCTTTATCCACAGGCGGATGCTGAATCCTCAGCCCGGGAAATGTCGGTTACAGACTGAGGGAACGGCTGGAAGATGCGCAGTTGAAGTACACCGCAAGGTCTTGGGCAGTTCAGTTACAGATGTAATGCCTGTAAACAGACTCAAGGTCTTGGGTTCAAATTGACAAATCACGCAGTTTTCGTGGCAGTGTTCCATACCTAAACAGGAGACTGATCGTGGGTGTCTTGGGTTCAAATTGACAAATCACGCAGTTTTCGTGGCAGTGTTCCATACCTAAACAGGAGACTGATCATGGGTGTCTGTGGGGAATCTGCTGACCACACTTTACTGTTCTGGATGACATGAACAAACTAACAGTAGGACTGAAAGGATCTCCAATGGGGTACATAACTGAATTTTTCTTGATCAGACGTCCACGAAAAGCAGAAGCACCAGGCATACAACTGGCAGCTGAAAAGTTCTGAGGGCTGGTGCATGCAGACGTCACTTATGGCCCACATACCTGTTTCCACGCGTCCGATGCACCTACAGGGATGGAAAATCTTTGGAAACCTGGCCAGACAAACTGCAGAGGAAGGGTAAACCCACATGTAGACTACTGCAACATTGGAATAGGACATCTAGGCATTTTGTGAAAACACTAGCAACAGACTACCCAAATAGTAAAGCAGAGGGACTGGAAGTGTAAGTCTGCTTAGACAAATCGTAGGTACTTTATGACCATCTGCTATGGGGACATGGAGGTAAGCATGCTTTAGGTCTATGGTGACCAGTCAGATCTAAGAGGAGGCAATAATTTCTTTCAAGCATTTTGCAGTGTTAAACTTGTTTAGCTTGGTGGGGTTCAAGATGGGCCTATACATGCTCTCTTTAGAGGACTAGTAATCTAGTAGAAACCATTTCCCTCTTGTCCTGGACGGACAGACTGGATTAAGCCTTTGAGAAGTACCTTCCTGAGGACAGGTAGCAAGAGGCTTTCTTGATCTTTGGGTGGTTTTAGAATGTCCAAGAAGGGTGGTATTTTTCTGAAATGAACACATTATCCAGTCTCATACTGAGGGCAATTGTTAAGGAATGATGGGTAAGAATACTGAGTTTAATCTCTGTGCAGGGTGGGTTCATTGGAGCCCACTGTCCTTAGTGTCCTGTTTGCCATCTCCTAAACTATCTTTGTAGTTTACCAAAGAGGGGCCATCCCTTGTCTTGTCAGGATGGAAAAGACCAAGGTTTTTAACAGCAATTTCTACTGTACCCCAGAGAAGTAAGTTATTTATTTACATTTGTTGACTGGGAGTGTCAGACTAGACGCAAGTCCATTTTCAGCTGAGGCCCAGGGAGAAAAGCTCCACAGTTAAAATAAACAGACAGTAGTTACATTGGATTACATAGCAATTAAATTAACATAGCAAGTTTGTCTGAAACTGGCAAAAAAAAGGAAAGCAATTTTTTACACTTGTTCAGCTGGAGAATTAAAATTCCTTGTCCAATGGAGTATCCAGTTCAACCTCTACCTTGTTCGACAGTGGCTGGGTCCAGAGTCATGCATGACTATGGATGACAGACTGGCAACTGAACTGCAAGCAGCATTTAAGGCATCAGCCACATTTTAGGGAGTAACACTTCTAAAGGTTCTCTAGGTATTCAAGGAAACAAGATATAAAGATCTATCCACAACAGTTTCTACCTTAGCTAGACTTGTTTTGTTGAGTCAGGGTACTCTGGCATATGGAATGGACAATTCAAAGCACTCCTTGTCAAGGTGGCAGACTCGTAGGCTATTAATCTACTTTCCTTGTCATTAGGCAGAGAAGGTCTTTATGGGCTAAGGTACTTTGTGGATTCAGTGGACAACAGAGGGATCAGCCTTCTGACTTAAAGCACTCAAACCTGTCTGGTTTACTAGGAGCAGGAAGTAGAAGGATATAGAGTTGCGTCTTCAAAGGCATTTAATACACCATGTACTGGAGGAATAGCCAGTTGTCTGGGTGAAGGTAAGCTTAGTTCCCTATAGTGGGCCGGGACAAACAGTTTACTTTCCCAACTGAAGACCTTCATTCAATGGAGGGTATAACCAAAGGAAAGGTCTTTGGGGGAAAGGGGGCGGGGTGTTATCTGCATCTGGGAAAGTTTGAGGTGGCAAGGAATAAGAATCAACCTTTGAGCCAGTGGAATCTTCCTCCAACTAAAAAAGCCACTTGCCTGCTCCTTTTAAATGGAGGTGGAAGAGTGAGAGGGACTCTCCTTCGTGAAGATCAAACACCTGTGCAATTAAAATGGTCTTGGGTCGGAACAGCAGTGGTCTGAGGCAGTGGCAAAACAAAGGAAGTGATGCAGTCATCTAACTTCTGATGTCCTATTCCCATGTTGCAGTATTCTGCATACGGTTTTACCCCTACAGTCTCACGTGCGTATGTACGGCCAACATCCAAAAGCTTTCAGCCTCTGTGTGGTGCATCAGGACATGGGCGAGATTTTGGGCCATAAAAGGTGACGTCAGTATGCACCAGCCCTCAGAAAGTACAGTTGTGTGCACTTACCATAAACATAGACGTTGAGTGTATTCACTGTTGCAGTTACCACACCTGGGTTACCTGCCTGCAGGTAGCCCCTCACCCGGCCTGAATACCAGACACTTAGTATTTCTGCTTCAGTTGCCGTCGCTCCAGGACAGACGTCAGGTCATCTGGTATAAAAAAAAAAAGGCAGCAGACACCATTACATCAGTTTTTCTTAACCCAAATGTCAGGAGCCCCCCAAATAGGGAGCTATGTTATGGTGGGGAAACCACCATCAGTAAAAAGTAAATACCAATACCCCTGAAAGGGGCAAGTAAGAGGGGAGAGAGAGAGACAAGGGGGCTGGAGGGAAGCAAACCAGGACTGCAACAGTGAATACACTAGAATATTTACATTTATGCTAAGTGTACACAACTGTACTATGTTAATGTTTCACTGTTCAGTCATCACACTTTGGTAGATTCCCAAAGCTGAAGGGTGAAGTCAGTCAAGAAGAGTTGGTGCTAGCTTCTATGCCTTGCAGGACTGCTGTTGCCTATCTTTTGCAAATGCAAGGCTGGTTTTGCAAGTGGCAATGTTTGGTGAAGGTGTACAGAACTCCAAGTAGCAGCTTCCAGGATGTCGCTGGTAGGGACTCCCCTGAGAAATGCTGTAGAGGTGGAAGTTGCCCTAGTGGAATGTGTTCTGACCCCCCTGAAGGGTTGGTTTCCCATGGTGCTTGTAACAGAAATGAATGCAGTGTGCTATTTATTTGGAAATTGTTTGCTTTGAAATGGCCTTGCCCTCTGCCCCTGGTGCAAAGTTGACTAGTAACTGGGTCAGATTTCCTGAAGGGCTTAGTCCCATCAAGGTAGAATCTGAGCAGTCTGTGCACATCCAAGGAGTGCAGGATCCTTTTCCCCTTTAGAGGATTAGGGAAGAAAGTTGTGAAATGGATAGATTGGTTGAGAGCCACACTGGACACCACTTTAGGCATAAAGGAAAAGTTAGCCCTGAGGGAAACCCTGTCAGCATGACAAATAATGAAGGGTTCCACAGCCATAAGCACTTGTAGCTCAGACACTCTTCTAGCTGTAGTGATGGCCAGAAGCAAAGCTGTTTTCCAAAAGAGGAATTTTAACTCTGCTGACGTTGCAGGCTCAAAAGGAGGTAGAGTGAGCTTTTCCAGTACAAAGTTAAGGTTCCAAGCAGGGGAGGGTGCTCTCCTAGGCAGCCTTAAGTTGTTTGCCCCTCTTAGGAACTGTTTGATAAGAGGGTGAGAGAGGAGAGGTGGCTCAGTGCTGTAATGAGACGAAATGGCAGAGGCGTGGATCTTTATGGAGAATGATAGGCCTCTGTGGAGTAGAACTGCTAAGTAATCCAGGATAAGAGGCAGGGAGGGCAGAGCTGCGTCCTCTCCTTTAGACTGAATCCAGGAGCAGTACCTTTTCCACTTAGCATAGAATTTCCTTGAAATGGTCTTCTGGCCTCAAGAATGACATCCAGTACCTGCTTGCTTAGGCTGGTTACTGGGGGAGAAGTCAAGGAATAAGCCAGGCTGCAAGACTTATGGTTTGCAGTTGTGGAAGCAAGATCTGTCACCGCTGCTGAGAGAGCAGGGTTGGGTTGTGGTGTAGGTGCCAGGGTGGCACCAGTGACAGGCTGCACAGGAGTGGGTACCAGTGCTGGCATGGCCAGTCGGGGCAATCAGAATTTTCCTTGGTCTGTCCCGTCTTCTCAAGCAATACTCTTGAGAAAAAGAGTGGGGGGAGGCACAGATTGAGAGATTTACCCACTTGAAGGACAGGGCATCCACTTTCCAGGCCCTGCTGTGACGTGTCCTGGTGCAGAATTTGCTGAGCTGGTGATTGCAGGGGAAGGCAAAGAGAGCCACCTCTGGGGTCCCCCATTTCTGAATCAGAAGGTTGAAGGTGCTGGGCTCCAATTGCCACTCGTGTGGGTCTAAGATTACTCCTTTAGTCGGCCAGGGAGTTATTTGCTTGGCAGGAATTGAGCTTGTAGATAGACCTGCATGTCTAAGGCAGTGTTCCACAGGGTCATGGCTAGCCTGCAGAGTGGGCTCCCCCCTGCTGATGTACCACAACTGTGGTGTCTGTTATTAGCAGGTGTCTTGGTGGGAGGAGGGATCTGAAAGCTGTCAGCTTGCTGCACAGCTAACATCTCTTTTTGGTTGATGTGCAGATGAATTTGACTTGGGCTCCAGTGGCCCTGAATGCACTTGCCGTCCATGTGTGCCCCCCAGGCAGTCTTAATGCGTCTGTGGTTAGGGTCTGGGCAGCATAAGGTTGAGTAAATTGCAGTCCCTTGCTGTGGTTGCATGCTGCTGCCCACCAAATGAACTCTGTCCTTAGACAGTGTATTATAGGACTGAGTTTCCAGGTCTTGAGAATGTTGACACCAAATACTTAAGTACCATTGAAGTTTCCTCATATACAGTCTGGCATATGGAATTAGTAGGATGCATGAGGCCATGAACCCTAGGGCCTACAAGATTTACCTTGTGGATAGCTGGGCTCTGGTAGCTATAGGAGTAAAATAGATAGTCAGATAGGCTTGTTTTTCTGGAGTGAGGAATGTCATCTGGGATGCTGTGTCAAAGCTTACTTCCAGGAATACAATCTTTTGACTGGGGACTAGTTTTGATTTATTTTCGTTGATGGTATAACCCTAGGGAGGTCAAGTTTTTTACAAATGTCAGGTGCTGCAACAGCATTTCCTGACTGTCTGCCTGAATCAAGCAGTCGTCCAAGTACGGGTAAATGTGAAAATTTCTCTGCCTGCAGGAAGCAATGGCTGGAGCCTGGCATTCTGTGAATAAGCTGGGAGCAGTCGATAAGCCAATGGGAAGTGCAGAGAACTGAATGCATAGATCCTGCCCTGAAGAGTTGATATTTTCTGCACGATTCCCTTATAGGGATGTGCAGATAGGCTTGTTTAAGTCTAGGGTGACAACCAGGCATCTTTGGCTAGCATATGTAAGTAGATGCTGCAGGGTGAGCATTTTGAACTTTGGTACCACCAGGAAGGTGTTGAGAATTGAAAGATCTAGGATTGGGTGCCAAGTGCCCTCTTTTCTGGGTACCAGGAAAAGTCTGGAAGAGAATCCTTGACCTATCTGTTCCGCAGGAATAGCTTGAATTGCCGTTATAAACAGCAGGGATTGAACTTGGTTTTGTGCCTCTGCCCACTGGTTTGGAGGAAGGTCTGGGAACCCTTTTGGGGGTGGCAGTGAGTGGAAGTAAAATTTGTACCCCTGGGACACAATGTTGAGGACCCATCGGTCATAGGTGATGGAAATCCGGTTTTTTGCATGAAGGGCAAATTTTCCTCCTAGGGGCACAAGCAGGTGGGCAGAGGTGGGGAGTGGAATTGAGAAGTCATTGGGAATGCTTTCCGTAAGGGGGTGGGATAGCACTCCCTGCTTTACAGGTGGAGGTACTCCATTACTTAGATCTCTGCATACCCAGAGACTGTAGTCTGGGGGGTCTGCTTCCCCTGGGTCTAGTTTGAGATGGCCTTGAGGAGGCTGGAAAGGACCAATGTTTCAAGGGGGCAATGCCTACTAAATCTAGGAGGCTGTACTTAAGAATTCTTTGACTGTCTGCATTGATTTAGCTTTTTCTTCCATCTTTAAAAATCTCTTCTGCTTTGGTGCCAAACATTGATTTGACAGTGAATGTCTGCTCCTAAAGCCAAGCATGCCTTCTCAGTACAGAAAGTACAGTTGTGTACACTTACCATACATGTAGATGTTAGAGTGTATTCTCACTGTTCCAGTCATTACTTTTGTGTTAAGGCAGAAGCCAACATTTTGAAATAGGTAGTTAGTTGCCTTTGTCTGGCGTGAGACAAGCCATCTGGGCCGTTGTATTTAAGCTTTCACCCAGGAATATTATCTCGAGAGGGTACTAGTTTTGATTTCTTTTCGTTGACTGTGTACCCTAGGCATGTTAGAAGTCTTTTCACAAACGCCAGATGCTGTAGAAGAATGCCCTTGTTCTCTACTTGAATTAGACAGTCATCCAAGTAAGGATATACTTGTATTCCTCTGCAGAATGCAATTACTGTTGCCAGGCACTTTGTAAAGACCCTGGGCGCAGTAATAAGCCAAAGGGCAGTGCAGAGAATTGGTAATGCATTGAACCAGCCTTGAATCTGAGGTATCTTCTGCATATTTGTCTGATTGGGACATGCAGGTATGCCTCTTTTAGGTCTAAAGTCACAAGCCAAGCGTTCTTGCCCAGCATAGGCAGAAGCTGCTGCAAAGTCAACATCGAATTTTGGTATATCCAGGAATGTGTTCAAAATAGATAGGTCCAGTATTGGCCTCCAGGCCTGGTCCTTTCTGGGTACCAAGAACAGTCTAGTAAAATCCTTGTCCCTGCTCTTACTCTGGTACTTGAATGGCTCTCATGTCCACGAGGGATGAGACTTGTTTTTGTGCCTCTGCCCATTGATTTTTTGGCAGATCTGGCCAGCCGTTTGCCTTTGGCAGGGTATGGAAATGGAACTTGTAGCTTTGTGACTATATTTAGGACCCACTTGTCCTGGGTTATAATGTGCCAATTTAGAGAAAAAGTGCTAATTTTCCCCCTAAGGGTGCTGCCAGGAGTTAAGTACTTGGTGCAGGTAGGGGGAAGTCATTGGGACTGTTTCCTGTATGGTTGTGATGTCTTCTCCAACTTTGGAGGTAGAAGCCCCCCAGTGCTTTGAGCGGTATGAACCTTGCGCCTGGGATCTGCCTCTAGGGCATCTGGATCTGCCCCTTTGAGGTCTGACACAGGAAAGGACCAATTCTTTGTTGGCCAGTGTCTACTAAACCTAGGTGGCTGTACTTGTAAAACAACTTTGACCATTTGCATAGATTTAGCTTTGTCCTCCATTTTCTTTTAACACCTCTTCTGACTTAACACCAAAGTAATGACAGCAACAGTGAAACACAAAGAACATCCAGTGACTGCTGCCCTGCAAGATGCTTCTAGGGCATCAGACACACTGCAATGTATGCTTGCTGACTTAGCTTGCAGAATGCATAAGCTCTTGCAATTCTTTATTTTCTGCACAGTCTGTAAAGGTAGCTATTTTTTGCTTAAGTTTCATAATTTGTTGTTGGTACTTCAGCATGTGAAACTGACAATTCAAAGCCCTAAAGCCGAGAGATGCAGAGGTATATACTTTCTTACCTCATCTGTCCAGAGTTCCGGAATCCCTGTCCGAAGGGGGGGTGGGGTGGGATTCTTAGATGTAGTTTGTTTGATACCTTTAGGCCCCTGGGAGATTACCTCTGGATCAGCAGGATTTTTGAAAAGGAATTTGAGAGAGTCACGTACTCCGTAGTACCAGTCTGGTTTCCTAGGAGCAGGGGGTAAAGTATCAGGAGTTAAACTGGATTCCATAAAGATCCGTAAACAGCACAATTAAACTGAGGGTTAAGCTACTCAACGCTAGTAGTTTAAATCTCAAAATGCACGCGCTCGAACCACTCCGTATGGAGAACGTAGACATCTGTGCAGTAAATGAAACCTGGTTCAAGGCTCCAAAGAGCACCCCAGCACTACCGGCCTACAACTCTTACCACACGTTTCAGCCACAGAACACGGACCAAAACACAAAAGGAGGGGTGTATCCATATTCATCAAGGATACCTGCACCTCCAGGTTAGTGGCACAGCATGAAACCGCTGAGATCCATGTGCATCAGGCAAATCTGCAATGCAAATTGTGGTCTGCTACAGATCACCCTCCATCACCCAGGACCACCACTCCACCTTTCTGGAGATACTGGAAAACATGAAGGTCCTACCCAACACCCTGATATTGGGCGATTACATTTACCTTACCATTCACTGGGAAAACTACTCTAGTATAAATTCCCAGACCCAGCGCTTCCTGAAATTCATCAACTCAAATACCCTGGATCGGCGGGTAAACTCCCCTACCAGAGGTGAAAACACTGGACCTGGTCATCCCCAACATGGGCGACAGGGGTTCCACAATGGAGGTCAACCAGTCACTGGTTAGATCAGACCACAAACTAATCACTCTGAATGTCCACACCCCACCACCTCAAACTAAGGAAACCACAGTAAAAAAGCTTTTCTAAAACAAACTTCACCTTAAGACAGAGGTGGTAAATTTCACAGCCCCCACGCTAAAGGATAACGCTGCCCATGATGCAGAAACCTTTACAAATGCACTGAGCACCTACAAGGATGCATATATCATGCCATCCCTAGGAAAACCAAGACTCACTCCAAGTGAAGGAAACCAGTTTGGTGGACCCCTGCAATAAACAGGCTATATAACAGAGGAAACTAGTTCAGAAAAAAAGTAAATCAAGAAGGAAAGACATCCCTGATCAGTATCAGTAAGAAACTAAGGTCCCTCATGAAACTTTGAAAAAAAAATAGCCAAGGATTCAAAATATAACCACAAAGCCTTCTTTAGCTATGTTAGGAATCCAAGTGGCAACTCACAGATGTGCACTGAACTAGTGCAAAACAGCACAAAATATACTGAACCTACTGATATTGCCAACATCCTGGCAGATTCAATGCGAACTTCACACCCCTCTCACCACCAAAGGGGCCCAGAATACCAGAAAAGTGTAGTGTCCCAAAAATCAGATGCACAGGTGAAAATAACCCTTTCAAAAGCCAAAAACACAGCATCAATGGGACCAGATGGTGTCCCAGGCTGCATATTGCACGAACTAACCCCCCCACCAAAACACGCTGTTCAACCTCAGCCTCTCCACAGGCTACATATGCCCACAGAATGGCACACAGCAACGGTTATTCCTCTCCACAAAGGAGGGGCCACAACTAACCCTGGTAACTATCGTCCCATAAGCCTGACTAGCCTGGTCTGCAAGACTATGGAGCGCATCATCATGGCATTCATTAAAGACATTGGGAACCTCCAAACACTTGAACCAACCCAGTTTGGCTTTAAGGGCAGATCATGCCTACTAAACCTGGTCAACTTTGAGACAGCCACCAAGGCCATAGACAAGGGAAAGGTGGTTCACGCACCCACTCTGGTATTAGAGAAAAACCTCACCAGCCTGAACATAAACCCCTACGTCACGAGATGGGTTGCCAACTGGCTTAGACAGAACTCGCACAGTAAGAATAGCAGGCTCCATGTCTGACTAAACCAGTCACAAGTGGTGCCCAACAAGGCTCGGTCCTGGGTGCCTTACTGCAGCATACACTTCTCAGAAGTACAGGCAAACAGGAGGACTACGGCTAACCAAGTTCGCAGATGACTGCAAACAGGGAGCCATAATTGACCATCCGGCTGACACAGAAATCCTGCAAAAGGGCCTTACTGAGACGGACACCTGGTGTCAAAGTAATGGCCTCAAGCTAAATGCCAAAAAATGCCTAGTCATCCCGTTTGGGAAAAACAAAACACCCATGAATTACCAACATAGGTGGCAGCCCTTTATAACAGTAGAGGTAATAAGAGATCTGGGGACCCAGGTAGATAGTAATTTCTACTTTGACAATCATATTGCCAAAGTAGTTAGGAAATCCTATGTGGCCCATCTAATTACTAAAGGGTTCGCATCTAGAAATAGAGAGGTTACAGTGCCCCTCTACTAGTCACTCAGACCCAGAGTACAATGCCCCATTTGGGATGTACCTCACAAGACACTTCCAACAGCTAGAAAGACCACAAAAGTACCTCACCATGAGGATTACTGGCCTCAAACATATGTCCTATGCAGCCAGACTGAAACTCTGTCTGTACTCTGTGGCATATCGCTTCCTCAGAGGTGAACTCTGCCTGACTTGCAAAGCAATGTCCAACTCAGAACTGATGGACATGCTCCACCTAAAGAAATCCAAGTCACTGCGAGCCACACGCTCTAGTGATCTAACCTCGCCACAATAAATAGAACATGCTGGAGGGATAGAGTATCGTCAGACACACCCCATGCTTTGGAACAAAATTCCAAATTACATCAGACAGAGCCCCAAACACACGAGAAACCTTGACAAGTGGATGGGTAACAGAAAATACACCCCTGGGATCACTTCATTGGCTCTGCTTGACAGAGGATCAGTTAATCAATAGGGTGGCAAAAGCAGACACTAGCTAGGCTTATAAATGCCCTCGGGCAGATAGCCTAGTACCTACCTATGAATATTCACAACATCCAGGACTGGGGGTATTGCTAAAGGCCCAAGTTGTGGCAAAGTTAGAAATTCTGAGTCTCTTTTTGGACTGAGGATAGTCTTGGCATTCCCAGTGAAATGCTCTCAATGCAAGGTTTCACCAAAAGAAAAATCCTCTGGAGGAGAAGCAGAGGGAATGGATTCCTCTGCATCTGAATCAAGCAGATAAGGGCATGCCTTCATAACCAGATACTTCAGATTCGGACAGTCTGTTGAAGCTGCTGGATACAGGTCCCTCAGCACCGGAAGGCTGACCTTCTAAATTAGCATACGGTCTTTTGCCATTTTAAACATCTGATGTGGCAAGGGAGCAGGTGTATGAACTTTAACCCCCAACCCCCCCCCCCTTTTTTTAAGTGTAGCCCGTACCCTTGGCCTTAGAAACTCGGTAGTTTTAGACAGAACTGAAGACACCAAAGTAGTTTGTCTCTAACATCAGTAGTGCAAAGAACTTCCTCATAAGCTGGTGCCTGATCAGAGGCTCCGGACCCATCCAAGGTAGAGACATCCGCATGTTCTGTAGTAGATTAAGTCTCACACATACCGGACACTGAACAGGTCTCTGTAGACACCTGAAAATCCACTGAAGCAGGCAGCAGGGGCTGAGAAAGTGCCAGAGTACTGACGAACTGGCGACTAGCTTAATGGAAGCGTCAGCAGCTTTGGACCCTGTGCGGTCTCATTATCCTTGTGGTATTTCGAAAGATCGGTAGTCGGATGGCTTACCGAAGCCATTTCGGAATACGGTGATAGAGAATGAAAGTATTCAGCGACAAGGCCCAACGACGAATAGTTCAGGCATTGAACAAGGCACAAAAGACAGCAAGGCAAGTCGTGGTCTGGGCCTAAACAGGTAACGTAGTAAAAATGGAAATCCTGGTGTGGTACTTGCTTTCCAAGCTAAACAATTGTTAACTTTTTCTGACATCGGTTAGAGCAAGAAAAAAGGGTCCCCAAATGGGTACTTAGCTTTAGAAGACTTCAGGATCATTCAATTCAGAAACAAAAACTCTGGTAGCAGCCGAGTGGCACTCATGTGAACTGCTTCGGGCTCCTCTGCAAGAAAAACTGTTGTAATGTTGTCAGATGCCTGTTTTTATACCCCTGACGACCTGATGTCAGTCCTGGAGATACAGCAACTGATGCAGAAATACCAAGTCTCTGTCATTCGGGTTGACTGAGGGCTAACTGCAGGCAAATAATCCAAGTGTGATAACTGCAACAGTGAAACACGAAGAAAACCTTTTCAGCCACCATTCGTATGGCAGGTGTTCCTGTTATTTGTAATAACTAATACGAAGTCAGCGGTAAGTACCCCGCTGGGGAACCTTTCAGTCTTCCTAATTTTATTATTGCTAGTTAACGTCATCCAGAAAGGGTTAAGTGTCAGTGTGGAAGTCAGATCCCTCATAAGGACACCCCCGATGTGCCTTTTCTGTTTGGAGAAAGCTCACAACCATAAGGCCTGCCCTATTTGACAGGAGTTTGTTCTAAAAACTTTGTGCAGTCGGTTGCATGCTTTAAACTTGCACCTCAAGAACCAACATCTGAAACTTCACACTTATGATGGAGGGCTCATCATACATCCCCGCAGAACCGCCAAAAAGGCCAGAACTCGACAGCCTTCGACTACTGCTAAGCCTCTTATAGAAGACTCCCAAGTTGTGGCAGACATAGGCCTGGTTGCAGGATCGGGTTCCAGATCCACCACTTTGGAGGTCGCAGGTACCTCTGACACCACACCATCCACAGGCGAGAGCATGTCCACAGAGGCTATTCTGGCACCGCTAGCCAAAGACAGGGGGAACCAGCTTTTCATGGGGAGTAGTCTGAGCCTTCCACCCAATTACAGTCACCGGTTTCCAGACAGATGCCTGCTGCCCCTTTAAAAAGGAAAAATAAATCTCCCCTCTTCAGAAAGTATGCCTGATTGGCAGCCAGTCTTTTCAGTGCCTACAGGGCACGGTGGCTTACACCAACTTCTGCCTCCACCTCTCCTCCTCTCCCAAGCCCTAGGCCCCTGCCTACAGATCAAGCTCCCAAGAAGAGGAAGTCTACTCAGATTCCTCTGAGGAATCTTTCCTACAACTCCCAACTCTTCACCCTTGGGATACAGATCCCCAGAGGAAGAGTCACTGGACCCTGATTCTCCAGTGGAAAATCTGACCTCCAGTGAGACAATTAGCAGGATGAAGGAGCACTTTAAATGGGATTCCTCAGAAATCTCAGAGTTACAAAAGAGGTACTACAACCTCATTTAAATGGAAACCTCTAGACCATCTGCTGTTCTTCCCCATCTTCCCTACCTTCCAAGATGCCTTTTCTTCAGCATCTCTGAACACTGACTCAGCCTCCTGCCCCACGCAGACCAGATAGGCTTTACAAAGTACCTGACACTAAGCATCTGAGTGCCCACCAGCTGATCCAGCCACTACTTCTGTTGCCACTGATCAAGCCACTAAACTCTTGCGTACTACCACCATTCTCCCAGCTGACAGCAAGTCAATGGAAATATTAGGCAAAACAATTTATACTTCTGCTACCCTGGCTTTCAGAGCCATAAATTCAGACCCACATGGCCAAGTACACGTTCTCTTTTACAATCTGCCACCAAATATTTGGCAGATATACCAGACTTCCCTGCCAAATCATCATGGTCCTCTCTCCTGGCTCTCACATCCCAGGTCAGACGCTCCAAGTACAGCTATCTGCTGCTGAATCCTCTTGCCAGGTCAGCAGCATCACCATCTGCCTTACGCAGATACACTTTGCTTCGCCTACAACCCTTGCCAGATGATTTCAGGGCAAAGCTCACCGACTAACCACTGGACAATGCTGCACTTTTTGGCTCCAAGGTTGTATAACTCAATCTCTGCAACAGAAGGGAAAATAGATGCAGGACCTTAAACACTTACTGGTCTCAGCAATCCCAAAGTTTCACAGGAACCATAATTCCAACAGTTGATTAGGAAGAACTCCCAGCCCACTGCTCCTTCTAGAGCTTGAAAGTCCACCAGAAAAAACAACCTCCGCCACCTACAGCATCCACTGCTACCCAGAAAACTCCCTTTCAGGACAGGGCAGGTAGTATCTTTCTGCCTGACAGTCTTGCCACTCCCCCCACCTCCTACGGTACCTCTGTCTGCCCACCACTCCGCTCACCTCCTACGGTACCTCTGTCTGCCCACTTCTCTCACTGTCTCCCTCTTTGGGCCGCCCTCAGACAAGTGGGTCATAGCCATCCTCCAAAAACAGCTACTTCATGTCATGGCTCTCCCCCTCCTATATGGCAGGGCATTCCTTGACCCTCTACACAGCAGATGCACCTCTTACAACAAGTACTGCAGACCAGAGCACCATAGAGTCAGTTCTCTCCTCTGCAAAAGAAAAGGTTTCTATTAAAAGCTCTTCCTGGTCTCCAAGAAAAACAATAGACACCCATCCTAGACCTCTCCCTACCTCAATCTCTTCCTAAAAGTCCCTACCTTCAAAATGCTTACCCTACCAGCCCCCCCCCCCCGAGATTTTCCCACAAAGATTCATGGCTACATTAGACATAAAATATGCTCATCTCCACGTCCCAATCAGGCCCTCCCACAAGAAATACTCAAGATTCTTGGTGAGCTCTTCTCACTGGCAATTCTCTGCCTTGCCCTTCGGTCTTTCCACCGCACCCAGAGTCTTTACCAAATGCTTAGCACCTATGGTGGCTCACTGCAGGATAAAGGGAATGCAGATCTTCCCCTACCTGGAAGACATGCTGATCCAGGCTCCCAGCTAACAAATACTGCAAAGGCACATCCACTTTGGGGTGCCCTTACTGCAGTCCCTGGGATTCCAGATTAATCTTCAACCAACTCAGGACATGGTATTCCTAGGGTGCAAAATATGCTCAGATCTTGGAGTCATGACTACCACCTCCAAAAGTAAGCTTGTCAGAACATTTCCTCCACGTACTTTAGAGTTTGACTGCAAGGCAGTACCTCAAGCTACTGGGCTACATGTCAGCCACAATACCCATGCGGCCTTTAGCAAGGCTACACACAAGGAAGCTGCAGTGGTACCGCCACTCAGTCTGGAAGCAGCACAACCAGCCTCTGGAGTACATTCTATCCCTTCTAGTCTAAAAAGGGAAATACTATGGTGGTTGGATCACTTACAGCGCAACCCAGGCCTCCCACTCCAACCACCACAACCCATTCAGGTCATGCACACAGATGCCCCATACCAGGGATGGGAAGCCACCCTCTGAAACCAACAGGTGCAGGCTGTAGCCAACAAGTCCTACCTGCTCTGCAAGTTAGCCCTTTTGGTATGGGAATTGGCTACCTCACAGGGAATCTCCCTGCAGGCGACCTACATTCCCTCTCTCCACAACAAACAGGCAGATTTGAGCAAAACCAACATAACAAACCATGAATGGATGCTGCACAAACATGTCCTCCTGGACCTGGTTCACAGATGGGGTATAACAAAGACCCGTTTGCCTCCAACACACAACTTCCCGGCTTTTGCGCCAAGACACCCGAACCACAGGCACTGGCAACAGATGCCTTCTTCAGGGAAGGGGAAATACCTATATGCACCACCCCCTTCTCACTGATTCAGAAAGTCCTGCTAAAAATTCAGGACAACCCAAAAATTGGGTGACTCCCTACTAGCCCAGACAGCACTGGCTCCCCTTAGTTCTACAATTGCCCAAGGGCAGTAGTTACCCCCCCCCCAGTGGACCTCACAGTAAGGGTCACTAATCCATCCACAGTGGCAGATGCTGCACATTGCTCTATGGCCGATAGGATTCAGATCACATTTAGACACCTTTACAATGAGGACATGCTCAATGTTCTGCGGGAGGCCAGGAAACCGAATACAAGAAAATCTCTCCAAGTGGAAACTACTCACTATTTGGTGTCATGAAAGAGAGCTGGATCCACTTCAGCAAACCCCCTCTAGTGCCGTCTAATTTGTGTAAACTACTGCAGTCTGGAGTGGCTTACTCATCCAAAGCACTTGTCTATTTCTGCCCCTCTGCCGTTGGAACCCCCACAAGCATCCGGACTCCCTTGCAAACTCTTCCTCAAAGGGGTACTGCACCTGAGGGCCCCCCCCCTCATGAAACCAATTCCCCTCCTTGGGACCTCAACTATTTACTAGAGAAGCTTACACTACCTCCCTTTGAGACAGCCAAAGCCTCTAAAGCACTGTACCTGGAAAAGTCCTTTTAGTGGCTCTAACCTCAGCCAGGAGGGTATCTGAGCCCCTAAGGCTACCCCATTTGTAGTTTTCCACAAAGATAGGGCTACCCTAAGACAAACTCGTCCTTTATGCCCAAGATGGTAAACGACCTGTCCCTTAATTAGAACATTCCGCTGTTTTCCCAAACCCACAAGGAGACAGAGGGTGTTGCATTCCCTGGATGTTCATAGGCAGATCAGATTTTACCTGCACAACAGCAAGTCTATTACACAGGCGGACCAGCTCTTTGTATCCTTTCACCCCAGGGCTCTGGGGAAGGCTGTTACCAAGCAGTTTCTGCTTGGATCTCAAAAGCCATTACCTTCTGTTACCAGTTCCATGGCAAGACCCTGCAAGCGACAGTTAAAGCTCATTCCACAAGCAATGGCATCTTCAGGTGCCTTAAAGGGTTTGGATACCTCTATCCTGGAAGAGGCTACTTGGCCCTCAGTTCAAACCATCACCCAGCACTACAAGGTTGACCTCATCTCCAGATAAATGTTCACAAAGGGTTATCCTGCATAATTCCTGGAATCTGCCTGTAGACCACCACCCCAACCTCAGTGAGCTTTGGCACTCACCCATTTGCAGAATACTGCAACATGGGAACAGGACATAGAAAAAAGTGTAAAATCTTACACTACCTACAGATGTCCTCTTCCATGTTGCAGTATTCCTTACCAACTCATCAGCTAATAACGTCCCATTTTGGATGGCAATGATATGCAATTGCCCTACTGGACTGGCACCAATTGGGGCTACTGTTCTGACGGATGGTGCATGCTGATGTCACCTTTACGGCCCACAAAATCCCATCCACAACTGATGCACCGCAGTGGGACTGAAAGTTTTTGGATACAGGACGTACGTATGAGACTGAAGGGGTAAACCCATATGGAGAATACTGCAACCTGGAAGAGGAAATTTAATGTTATGGTAATATTTTACACAACTTTTCTTTCTTCTGTAGTCAGGGAAGATGTAAGTTTCAGTCAAGAGCCATGGCACAATCAGAAGCAGAAGCCTGCAGAGAAACCTCTGCCACAACCAACATACCCACATTGGTGGCATTTGCAGGTAGACTAAAAGCAGCAGCAGCCTTCTGAGGTGCCACAAGGTTCAAGCCTGGTAGTCACCACACCAAGGAGCTGCAAAGGCTCCTCACCAAGGTCACTAGTCAATGCAAGACCTATATCTGAAGCTTTTTTTTTTGCCAATGAGGGTCCTTGGTCTTTCCTGTTTTTTGGAATGGCAATTGTGGATGCCAGAGCCTGCAGAGGCTCTGTAGTAACAGTGGATTGCTACACCACAGAGAATGCTGAAGAGGACTCCATATGGGTGGCAAGTATCAGCCCTACACTTGAGAGGTTTGGCATGGAATTTTTTAGAACAATTAGACGTTGTGCAGACACCTCAAGCAGAACATAAAAACGAGTGAAAACCTTCATTAATGACTTGGCTCAACACCAAGCAATTAGTTTTTTGAACATCAGACCGGGTACTTATCGGACTGCAAGGTTCCTGGAAAACAAGCTGAGCATACTAAACACATGTGAAGTACACTGGACTGCATAGCCAGAAAGAACTGAAGATGGCACTAGACATACTTATACCCTGATGGACAGTCTTCAAGATGGCTGCTAGGGATGGCAAGCTCAAAAAAAAAAGGGCTAGTTGTGTGCTTATGCACAGGATGACCCAAGAATCAGTACTGCAATATTGACTACGAAGAACATTTGCTACATCCTGTCAAACTTACCCTGCCTGGTATACCCAGCCAAACAAACTCAAAAACTAGAAAAATGCTACAACCAATAAAATTTGATACCAAACTCGGTTCATCACCATTTAGCACTCAGAATTGGATCAAATTTGCAAAAACTATAAATAGTCAAAGAATACTGTTCTTTCCTGATAAATGCCCCTCCTTCACTCCTAAAACGGAGTACACCAACAAGACCCCTTCAGATAAAATTACTTTAGGAAGGGAAACGCGCAATATTTTGAGATTGCTATATTTAACTCTAATCTATTAAGCTCCATTCCAATTAGGCCAATATCCTCCATCTTCCACTTGAAAGCCAAAATACTACCAGTTTAATTCCCAGCACTGCTACTGTTCCAGCTCACCATAGAGTCTTTTTTCTACAAGAACTCACATACTACAACCGCACTGTTTCCTTAAACTCCACTCTTTCCTTCAAATCTGTTTGCCCTTTTATTACTCAAATTTTCCCATTCTTCCAACTCCAAACTGTTAACCTTTCCACCTAGAGTAAATCCCATCTAGTAAACAAGCTTTCCTTAACCTCCTTGCTCTCCCACCTCTAACTAACCTTTTCCGTTCAATCCATCTGCCCACCTACAACCTCTCCGCCCATTTTGAGCTTCAACTGTAGCAATTTTCTATAGACAAGGTTAACACTGTCAGGTGACTAGCCATGCTGTTCTTCCATACGCACATACATGCAAAGCTATGGCTACTTTAGAGTTCCCAATCCACCTACTGCAGGTCTCTGGAATGCGGGAGAAATCCTGAGCACAAAAACAAAGGCAGAGCATCCACACTCCACATACAAAGTGCCCCAACTCAGAATCTAACAAGGGAACTACTGGCTGTGAGGGGACAAAACTATCCACATATCCCTCTTTACACCACTTTACATCGCTGTAGGAGAAGGGAGAGAACACATTTCATTCTCATTTATACATTTTTTGTATTGTATTTACTGAATTATGCAAAGTCATTAATTTTCCCATCATGTATAGTATTACATTTCTTTGCATCTATTTTTTGTTTTACACTATTGGAATGTGTAGCTATGGAGTTCTCCTTGAGGCCTCCACTGAGAATGGATCTTTGCATGACTCAGTTGGACCATCACTGCAATAAAACAATTACTCAAGCAACATTGCTCAGTTTAATCCAACTGTTTAATATTCTGTATTGTTGCTCCTTTCTTCTGGTATACAGAAATTAAAGCTAGTCATACATATATAAAAAAAGTGTCTGTTCATAAAAGCCTTGGCCTTCTGCTCCATGCAATTCCATCCAAATTCCCTCAGAGGATTTTGTGCAGTCCTGGGCACCTTATGTTCAGCAAACTCACTGCTTCGCTCCACAACGTGGATATATCAGGACAATGCTCTTATGGCTCATCATAAGTATGACATTGTAGAAAACCGTGAAGGAGCAAATGTTTGCCCTAGCTAAAAGGGTGGAGGAGTACAGCTGTCTACTATCACCTTTAACTTGTTGGAACTTAAGTTGGTGACTTCTTTAGAGTCAACACCCAGACTTCCTAGAGGTTAGTTTGCAAGCTATGAATGTTTGCAGTTTCAAGTGACTGTTCTGGTGTTAGTCCAACTTTTGTAGGTGCAACATGTATAACAGCATAATCCTAAAAGTATGAGGGGAGGTGGTACACTATAGAATGGTAAAGTCGGTAACTACATATTCCAAGGTACAACTGGGCTACACTACACAAACTATTTCACAGAACATGCACATTTGAGAAGTCTTGACACATTCACCATTTAAGATCCACGAGTAATTAAGACAAACGTAGGGTAAAGTAGTAAAAATGAAGCACTGGTGCTTTCCCACCTACCCATTAGAGAGGAATTTAAGGAATGGGTAATGGAAATTCGGGGGGTCATTAGGGAACATGGAAAGCACTCCAGAATTTACACGTCAATCGGATACAAGTGAAAGTGGAACTTAATACGGTAGGAATAAGATCTGGTTAAGTAAAGAACTTGCAGGGGCTGAGAAAGGTTTATTACAGAATCAAGGTAATCTCATAAGGAAGTGCAATTGCAGAGTGCTCAACAGAAAATAAGGGAGTACCTGGATAATATGCAGGAGTTTATGGACAGACTGTCCTTAGTTTGACCGCTTAAGAGCACAAATGCTTTTGGCACAACTTAGGAAAAAAAGTTATGTACTCATACCGTTCCATCTGAGTAGACTTCATTTTTAATCAACCTGCAGGATGTCAGATCCAGATCTGATCAGAGACAGCAGTTTCACCAGCTTCTGATCCAAGCTCCAACCTCCTCCCTTTACTCATAATACCCCTCCTTCTCCTTCCCTCAGATCGAGTTTGCTATACCCCAAACATGAACCAGACTAAAAACCTTAAACATGGAAAAAACGAGAGCCACAAGGCACCCTCTCCTGTCAAGACAAAGTGCCAAGGTCAGGGGGAAGGAGGAAGGGACGGTTGATGACAAATGAAGTCAACTACACAGATGGAACAGTGAGTACATAACTATCTGAAGTAGTTAACTTCATTTGATCAACCTAAGGGACAGAGTCCCCAGCTACCAGCAAAAAACCCTAGGCGTCCCTCATGGAAGGATATTTCAGAGCACCAGAGAGCCAAAGCATGCTCTCCTTCTGGAACCATGTCAAATTTATGAGAAATAAAAGTATGAGACAAGGATCAAGTAACCGCCAAATAAATATAGTCCAAACACAAACTAGACCAAAAGGCAGTTGACTTAGCCATAGATCTGGTAGAATGGGCATTTATCCTACCCGGAAGAGAGGTTTTTGCCTTTGTAAACCTGAAGGATGTGTAGGGAAATCCATCTGGCAAAAGTCACCTTAGAAGCAGGTTTGCCCAGAAAGGGCGTAGCAAAGGACAAACTGGTCAGACTTGCAATGGGCTTTAGCCCTGTGCAAGTAGAAACGTAACTGTCTATGCAAGTCTAACAAATGCAATTTATATTCACCCCGGTTATGAAAATTTGGAAAGACAGGTAATTGATATTAGTCTCCAAAGCCACTTCAGGTAGAAAGGAAAGATTAGTACAAAGGGAAACCCTGTCTTTATGAAAAATCATATATGGAGATTTTACAGATAATACTTCAAGTCAAAGACTCTCCTAGCTGAGATAATAGCCACTAAAAATGGCCTATCCATTTTGAAATAGTCTGCTTGGAGATGGGCTTTCCTTGTGATCCTGCAGCATATGCCACTAAACATTGCTCAGTCTTTCTAAAAAGCTTTAGTTCTGTCCAAGTAGAAGCGTAGCTGTCTGTGTATGTCCAAAGAATGCAGGAGTCTCTCACCCTCATTCTGTGGGTTTGGAGAAAAAGTTGGCAAAGGGCCACACTGGACACTACCTTAGGCATAAATGTAGGGTTAGTCCTCGGAGAAACCCTGTCAGGATGGAAAATGATGAAAGGTTCCAAAGCCATGAGAGCCTGTAACTCTGAAACAGGTCTTGCAGAGGTTATTGCTAGGAGAGCTGTTTTCAAAAGATAAGAACTTTATTTTCAGCTGTATTGGCTGGCTCAAAAGGTGGCAGTGTAAGTTTCTCCAAGACATAGTTGAGGTCCCATGTAGGTATTGGTGCTCTCCTTGGAGGTCTTACGTTTTTGACCCCTCTGAGGTATTGCCTTAGTAATGGGTGAGAAAAAATAGGTGGTTCCGTATTGTAATGAGCTGAAATGGCAGAGGCATGTATTTTAATTGATGAGGATAGGCCTTTGTCCAGCATCTCAGTTAGGTATTGTAAAATCTGAGGAATATTTGGTACCAGCGTGTCAATTCCTTGTGCCTGGTTCCAAGCAAAGAATCTCTTCCATTTTTCTGCATAAGATTTTCTGGTACTTTACCTCCTGGCCTCCAAAATAACATCCATCACTGCTTTAGAGAGAGATGTGTTCTGAATGGCTACATTATTCGCCATGCTGCCAGACTTAGGGTCTTGAGTTGGCTGTGCAGGATCAGATTGTTTCGTTGGGTCAACAAATGAGGAATCAGAGGCAATGTCCAGGCTGGACCTTGAGACAAGCTCTTTAGGATTGGGTACCAGTGCAGGCGGGGCCAGTCTGGGGCAATCAGAATCATTTTTGTCTTCTCATCTGACCTTTAGGAGTACATTGGGAAGGAGAGGCAGAGGAGGAAAGGCGTATACTGTTAGGGCTTTCCAGCTGAATGATAAAGCATCCACTTTCCATGCTTGCTTGTGATAAGTCCTTGCGCAGAATTTCTGTAGTTGGTAGTTGAGGGGAGGCAAAAAGATTTAAGTCTGGGCATCCCCATTTCTTTATCATGCTGAAGACTTGTGGATCCAGTTCCCACTCGTGGGAATCCGTAATGTTTCTGCTTAGTTCGTCTGCCAGAGTATTTTTCTTTGCTGGCAGGAATTGTGCTTGAAAATGTACTTGATAAATCAATGCTGTGTCCCACAAAGTCATGGCTCGTCTGCAGAGGGGGTAGAAATCTGTGCCTCCCTGCTTATGTACCACATGACTGTAGTATTGTACATCCTTAGCAGTTGTCCTGGATGAAGAAAGTCCTTGAAAGCTGTCAGGGCATTTTGAACAGCTAGCATCTCTTTTTGATTGATATGAAGATTTATTTTATTTATTTATTTTATTTTACATTTGTTGACCGGGCTAGTCTAGCTGGATATATGTCCATTTTCAGTAGAGGCCCGGGGAGATAAGCTCTTATATAATTTTAATGATAAAGTAAAAAAAAAAAACTATTAAGAAATATAATAACATATATAATAATATAATAATAGGCTAAATTTTGAAAAAGAAAAAAAAAAAAGGGAAAAGTGAAAGGAGTGGAGTGAACAAAGTAGACATGAACATGAAGAAGATGCATTTGGTTTGAGGGCCATGTGCTCTGAATACATTTTCCTGCCATGTGGGCCCCCAAGCATAATCTGAAGCATCTGTTATTGACTGCCTGGCTGTGACTAGGTTGAAAGGCTGCCCCTTGTTGAAGTGACAGGACTGTGCCCATCGAAACTCCTGTTGAAGGCAAGGAATGAGGGTAACCAAGGTTTCCAGGCTGTGGCAATCTTGAGTCCAAACACTTTTTAGATACCATTGTAGTTTCCTCGTATGCAGTCTGGCATATGGAATTAGCAGGATGCAGGATGCCATGAAGCCCAAGGCCTGCAGAATTTTTCTTGCAGTTAACTGGGTCTTTGTTGCCAACATTGTGAAGTAAGAAGTCAGTTGCCTTTGTCTGGCATGAGATAAGCCATCTGGGCAGTTGTATTTAGGCTTGCACCCAGGAATATTCTCTTGAGGGGGTACTAATTTTGATTTCTTTTCGTTTACTGTGTACCCTAGGCATATCAATAATCCTTTTACAAATGCCAGGTGTTCTAGTAGAATGTCCATGTTCTCTGCTTGAATTAGGCAATCGTCTAAGTAAGGACATATTTGAATTCCTCTGTCTGCAATATGCAATCACTGGTGCCAAGCATTTTGTGAAGACCCTGGGCGCATTAGATAAGCCAAAGGGCAGTGCAGAGAATTGGTAGTGCATTCAGCCAGCTATGAATCTGAGGTATCTTCTGCAAGATTGTCCGACTGGTACATGCAGGTATGCCTCTTAGGTCCAAAGTTACAAGCCAAGCCTTTTTACCCAGCATGGGCAGAAGCTGATGCAAAGTCAACATTTTGAATTTTGGAATGTCCAGAAATATATTTAGAAAAGGCAGGTCCAGTAATGGTCTCCAGGCTTGGTCCTTTCGGGGTACCAAGAAAAGTCTAGAGTAAAATCCTTGTCCCTGCTCATACTGTGGTACTGGCTGAATGGCCCTCATGTCCATGAAGGATGAAACTTGTTTTTGTGCCTCTGCCCATTGATTGTGTGGCAGGTCTGGCATACCTTTTGCCCTTGGCAGGGTGTGAAAATGGAACCTGTAGCCCTGGGACACTAAAGACCCATTTGTCCTGGGTAATCGTGTGCCAGTTTTGAGAAAAAAGTGCTAGTTCTCCCCCTAAGGGGGCTGCCAAAAGATAAGTACTTGGTGCTGACAGAGGAAAGTCATTGGGACTGTTTCCTGTATGGCTGTGATTTGTCTTCTCCGCTTTTGGAGGTAGAAGCACCCCACTGTTTAGGCTTGTATGAGCCCTGGGGTTGGGATCTGCCTCTAGGGCATCTGTATCTGCCTCTGTGGTCTGACACTGGAAAGGACCAATTCTTTGTAGGCCAGTTCCTGCTAAATCTGGGTGGCTGTACCTGTAAGAAATCCTTTACTGTTTGCATGGATTTCGCTTTGTCCTCCATTTTCTTCAACACCACCTCTGCTTTAACACCAAATAAAGTATCGTGCTGTAATGGAGCATCTAGTAATTTTGCCTTAACATGATCAGGTAGAATCTGTTCCTTTAACTAAGCATGTCTTGTAATGACAGAACCCATAACTGCGGCCCTGCAAGAGGCCTCTAGAGAATCAAAATCACATTGCAATGTATGCTTTTCCCACTTGTTCAGTTGCATGCAATAAATCCTGCATTTACTTATTTTCTGCACAATCAGAATTTGCCAACATTTTCTGTTTTAGCAGTGACATTAAGTATTGCTAATATTTAAGCATATGAAATTGACAATTTAAGGCAGTCATAGTCAAAGTAGCAGAAGTGTAAACTTTTTTCCCCCATCTGTCTAGTGCCCTAGAATCCCTATCAGAGGGGATAGGGTTTTTTGCAGTAGAAGCCTTGACCCTTTTGGGACCCTGAGAAATAGTTTCTGGATCAGCAGCAGGGTTTTTATAAAGAAATTTATGCGAGTCTGGAACCCTGTAGTATCTGTCTGGTTTTACAGGGACAGGGGGTAGAGAGTCAGGACAAAGGGCGAACTCTGAAAACACAGCTACAATGTCTAACACAGGGGGAAGAGCAAGTGGCCTGTGCTGAGGTAACAAAAGAAAATCTCTAAGCCTTTTTGAATCTGAGTAGTCTTGGCTCTCCCAGTGGAAGTGCTCCCTCATGGTATGTAGGGTTTCCCCAAAAGAAAAATCCTCAGGAGAGGCTGAAGGAATACATTCTTAAGCATCAGAATCCTCATAGGGAGGAAGAGTATTCCTGCTCAGAAGAGGAATCAGAGGAAATGGAAACCTGCTCTGAAGATTCATATTCTGTCTCTTGCCTAGGCCTCTTATCAGGAGGGGGATGGGTACGCCTGATCAAGGTAATAAGGTCTTCGGCCATTTTGAACATCTGTTTTTTAGGCATGGAAGTCTGTCCAGAAGAATGCTGTACTTGATTCTTAGTCTTTAAAGTTGCTTGAGTCTTTGCTTTAGAAGCTGAAGAAGGCTTTACATATAACTGTGTAGGGTCTGAAAACACCCTCAGAAGCCGATGCCTGCTCAGCGGCTCCAGAGCCATCTGAGGGAATATTTTCCGAGTGTCCAATAACTTTAGTATCCAGAGGCCTGGCTCCCCGTGGGAATCGGCAGCGGCCTGTGGCTCCGAGGTAGCTGGTGTCAGGGGCTGCAAAAGCGCCTCACTGAGAACAGGCGACTGGCTTAGCGAAAGCCTAGTCAGTTTTGGACCTCGGAAGCCTGTCCTTTTCTTTGCACTTTTTACAAACTCCGGTCGGTTGTTCCAACGGCATCATACAATTGAAATCTTCGGCCAAAGTAATGAAAGGCAAAATCATACCGATGCTTAGTGCATTAGTTAAATCTAGCGCAAAACCGACAGCTAGCAACGTTGTGATCAGGGCCTAGGCAAGGAATACAGTAAGAGTGAACATCCTTAAGGTATTTGCTTCCCCCACAGGAAATACAATTAACTTTTGCTGACCTAGGTCTGGAGCAAGAAAAAAGTTTCCCCAACGGGGGTACTTAGCTTTAATGAAGACTTTGGATCTGAAATTTGATTTTGAAAATCTCAGGAGTAGGCCGACCGGCACTTGCGAACTGCTTTTGCTTTGGGCACCGTGCCACAAGAAAGATTGCAGAAAATGGCATCGGCTGCATCTTTTATACCCCTGGTGCACTGACGTCAGGGAAGAGGCAACAGAAACAGACGCCGGACCTAGACTTTGGAATTCAGGCAGACTGCGGTTAGCCTGCCAGCAGGATAACCAAAGGGTAATGACTGCAACAGTGAAACACTAACATCTGGTAGAATGGGCATTTATCCTACCCAGAAAAGATGTTTTTGTCTTTGTAAACCTGAAGGATGTGTAGGGAAATCCATCTGACAATAGTCACCTTACAAGCAGGTTTGCCCAGAAAGGGCGTAGCAAAGGACAAACTGGTCAGACTTGCAATGGGCTTTAGCCCTGTGCAAGTAGAAACAATGGTCTACGCACGTCTAACAAATGCAATTTATATTCACCCTTGTTATGAAAATTTGGAAAGACAGGTAATTGATATTCGTATCCGAAGCAGCTTCAGGTAGAAAGGAAGGATTAGTACAAAGGGAAACCCTGTCTCTATGAAAAATCATATATGGAGGTTTTACAGATAATGCTTCAAGTTAGATACTCTCCTAGCTGAGATAATAGCCACTAAAAAGACAGTCTTCCAGGATAAAAATGTGAGGTCCACAGAACCAGCAGGGTGAAAGGGAGAAGCAACCATGGCCTGTAAAACTAAGGTAAGATACCACGGAGGATAAGATCCTTAATCAGGGGTAGTAAAAGAAAGGTACCTTTAATAAACATTTTGAAAGTCTGGAGGAAGCTAAGAAAGCCATATTCTCACCTACATGAAAATGAGAAAGGACTGCCAGCTGAACTTTTACTGAAGATGAGATGGCACCCTGCTGGAAAATGAACGCCAAAAACTCAAGGACTGCTAGAATAGGAGCTGTGAACGAATCCAAGTTCCTCTGAGAAGCCCAGATAGAAAAACGTTTCCATTTGCTACAGTAAATTTTTCTGGTGGACGATTTTATGAGCTGCCACCAGAATAGACTTAACCGGGGAAGACAAACCGGGAGTCCTAGCAATCAAGGGAACTGGAATAGCCAAGCAGTGAGCTTCAGACTCCCCAGGTCTGAATGAAGGCCCCTTGAGGGATGTGAAATGAGATCCAGAATCAGCGGAGGAACTACAAGATGAGACCAAAAACAGGGAAACCAGATTTGACAAGGACAGAATGGGGCAATGAGGATAACTGCTCCCCAACCATCGAGCCTTCTGTAGAAATTTTGTCATGAGGCAAAGGGGGATAAGCATAAAGACCACCAGGAGGCAAGTATGGACCAGAGGGTCCCTGGGGGGATCACAGCGAAGACCTCGCTGCACTTCGCATTGGATGATGCCAAGAGATCGCAGCAAGGCCAACCCCACTTGAGGAAGACCCACTTCCACTACTGAAGGATTCAGAGATCACTCGAAAGGCATTAGAATAGCCCTGCTCAGTTTGTCCGTCAAAATATTGGACCGACCCAGAATGTGCATTGCTACCAGAAAACGTCTGGTGGAGATGGTCCATTCCCACACTCATGGCCTCGCAACAAAGGGGATAGGAACTAGTTCCGTTTTCTGATGTACCAGACCACTGACATTGTCAGTGTGAAAAGCAATTTTTCCCAGAGGAAGAAAAGCATGAAGGGCCTGCGACACTAATAAGACCGCCCTCATCTCTAGAACATTGATATGCAGTTTGGTCCTGTAGGGGGACCACGTGCCTTGAACCGTCCTGCCTGAACAATGCACCCACCCTAGTTAGGAAGCGTCCGTGGTCACTGTGGCTTGGGAGGGGCTCCTCTGAGCAACAGGGAACGTATCCACCACAAGAGACCACCTGCATGCATTGCTTATGTGAATAGGATGTCAAAGGCAGATCTAAGAGGAACCAGCGGACCACTAACGTCCACAGTAAAATTCTCATATGCAGGAGGGCACGGGAGGAGAGTAATGGTGGCTGCCATGGAAGCCAAGGCTCTCAAAACCGCCTTGGCTGGTGGAAGGAGAGAGACTATAGGACCACAGATAAATGAAGTTGCAGGTTCCGGACTCTTTTTGGAGTTAAAAAGGCCTTGGTTAGAGACTTGACGCGTCTCGCACCTACACAGTCCAAAACCTGAACAGCATCCGGAAGACTGCTATGTTGATTGTGAAGCCCAGCAAGTTAATTTCAGGAAAAATTCCCTCAACTGAGAAAGTAGATGCCTGGTGGAAGAAGTGAGGAGCCAATCATCCAGGTATGGATAGACCTGTATGCCTCTGAAGTCTCACATGAGCAACTACGACTGCCATGACCTTGGTGATCACGCTGGGGGGCTGTAGTGAGACTGGAGGGAAGAGCTTGGAATTTATAGTGATTGGCCCCTAGCCGAAAGCAGAGGAATCTCCTGAAGCGTCAGTGCATTTTGATTGGATAGTACGCATCCTGAGATCTATGGAGCACATCCACTCGTTCTCTTGCAGGTAAGGCAGGATGGATTGCAAAGTGACCATCCGGAACTTCTCTTTGGCAACTGACAGGTTTAGTGTAGACCGGTCCAGAATGGGTTTATGGTCCCCGCCTTCTTTGGCATCAAAAAGCCTGGAATAGATGCTTGATCCAGACTGATCTTAGGTGACTGGCTTGATTACTAGTTTAACAGCTTTCTGATTTCTATAGCAGCTGCCTCCCTTTGCACAGGTGGTACCATCCAGGAGGAGTTTTGGTGGAAAGGGAGTGATTAAAAAGGATATTACATGTTGTTGGTCTTTTCTGCTTTTCCCAGTTAGGGGTCGCCACAGTGGAACTCCTGTCCGCTAATGATTAGCAGTAGATTTATGGTGCAGAGTTGCCATCCCGATGCTCAACCTTCAGCGAAGGCATGCCCATTCACGCACGTCTTTCTGAAGCCACTCGACCGCAGGGAGTACATGCAGACTAAAAAAAGGCACGCCAGCCTGGAATCAAACATGAGAACCTCTTGCTTTGAGGCAACAACGCTACCACTTCACCACCACGGCTTAGAAAGGGAACTTTCTAACCTCTGGAGATTACCTGCAGCACCCAGTGGTCTGATTATATGGACTCCCATGCTGTCAGGTGCATCTAGAGACTACCCCCAACTGCCTCCAGAGCAGAGCAGTCTGGCAATCCCTCAGGGCCGTTTCGCAGGTCTGGGAATGGTTAGAGACTCAATTTCTCAGACCCCCCCCCCCCCGCCAGCCTTTTGGCCGGCATCTGTCCTGACCCCCTCTGCCTCTGGGGGAAGGTGCATCCCAAGTGACTCGAGAAAACCAAGATTTCCAGAACCACATCTTTTGCCCCTCTGATTCCTGGAAAAGTATCTTTGTGGGTTAGAGAAGCGGATTCCAACGTCAGTGTCTTCCCGGTGATCAGAGCAGAGGGGAAACTGGTCTAGAAAAAAACTGCCTGTTTGGAAGGAGAAGCCACCGGATCCAAACGGTCCAGGATCTCTTCCTCCCCTTGTGTCTGTCCCTGTTCCTCTCAGATTCCCTAAACACAGGCCTTTTATCAGAAGGTTGAGTCCCAGCCTGGGAGTGAAATGAGACCATGGTTGAAGTAGGTCCGGTAACAGCTGTGACCACAACAGAAAAGGCAGCTGCCTCCAACTCGGGCAGAAGAACCTCAAGGATAAATTTAGCCCTACGATCCTTAAGGGCCACAGGGTAAAACCCCACACAAATGGAGCAGTCAAGTAAATGGGCTGCCCCCCAGACACAAAGTGGCCATCCGCAGGAGATCCTTTATGGCCAACACATTTTGCAATTCCTAAATATCAGCTTACCCTGATTAGCCATATCCAGACATGAAAGTTTATCCTAACAAGGTTGAACTGGATATCCAGCCCAAACATTCACACTTGGAAGGTAGGGGAAGGGAGACCAAGCCTAAACTACCTAACAAGACAACTCCAGAATGAACCACGAACTGATAAACCACTGTAGTAACTGTCCAAAATGACTAGATATCAACAAGTGACAAGAATACTCCGTTAACTGAGAAGACTTAATTACATTTAAAAACGTTAAGCGCTTTCACCCAACAAAATGTGGGCTTCATCATAACGTTCCGATGAAGCCCACATTTTGCCTGGCTGAACGCACTTAACATTTTGTGTTTTTAAATGTAATAAAGTCTTCAATTAACGGAGTATTCTTGGCACTTACTGGTGATATCTAGGCATTTTGGACCTAACAAGACACTAACAAACGCAAAAAGAGGGAAGGGGAGGGAAGGGACAGTAGGAAGCCTAGCTACACTAAATGCAAAACACACACAAACTTGAAAAAATTCACCTACCACGCCTGGAGCTCTAGACCACGCAGCTTTGCAAAGCTGCGGAAACAAGATCTCAGTGAAGGAAGGAGATGGAGTATTATGGGTAAGGGGAGGAGCTTGTAGCTTGGATAAGATGCTAGTGAAACTGCAGTCTCGGATCAGATCCTAATAAGGCATCCCGCAGGTTGATGATCAAATTAAGTTAACTACTTCAGAATAAAGCAGAAAGGTAACCAGAAAGACAGAATACATATCAGAACTATTGGACTATTATTTCAACCCCATAGTCCAAAGTTCAGTATTCTACCTAAAAGACTCATGGTCATTCCTGCAAGAAATCCATCAGTACCAGGCCCTAAATGATGTAACCAGTCTGACCCTTGTCACACTGGACACAGCTCTCTACCAGAGCATCCCACACGCAGAAGGCACAGAAATGGTCAGAAGATACCTGACCACACACACAAACTACAACCCCACCAAAGCAGACACACTCATCAGCCTGCTCAAGATAGTACTAAACAATTTCTTCGCCTTCGAAGACCAAATTTACCAGCAACTAAGAGGCGTAGCCATGGGAGCCAAAATGGCCCCCTCCTATGCAAACCTGATATTAAGCTCATGGGAAACAGACTCCCTGACAAAACTCACAGGCTTCCAACAAGTAGCGCTCTACAAACGCTATATTGATGATATGGTGTTCCTGTGGGGGAAAAAAGG